>NW_017280495.1:1580-272865 GCF_001594065.2 Cyphomyrmex costatus | reverse complement strand
AAAAAAAAAAAAAAGAGTACAAATTGTGTATTCATTTTCGCAATAATTCTACGCGCGTGTGTGAGTGACGTACTTGTTGTCTAATGTTGACTAATGCACATGACTAATACTAGCACATCTATATAGGAGAAAAAAAAAAGCGATGACGATACATTCAGTTGATCGGATAAGAAGCCCACGATATGCCATTCAGACAGAAAATGTGTGAACAACGTATCTTTAGTTACATAAATAACGGATATTTTTCGCGAATTCTCTATAAAATTCTTTTCACCATATAAGATGCTTACCGCAGTACATTCGCACCTCTCTAAATATTATCGTAGCTTATCATAGCTTATCGTTCGTCGCATAGGTGCACAAACATATATTTTTAGAAGTTTCACTCTCGCACAAAACTAACTCAGTAAGAGCGAATCCGTGTCGACTATAACAAATGCATTTTTATTATATGGATCACAATTTGTATTTCATGGAAACAATGTAATTATAACTCGCCACAATGCGAATTTTTTTCTAAAGAATAAGAAATATGTATCATATGTTAGGAACAATGCGAGATGGAAATGATGTAGATTTGCAATGAAAAACAAGAGTCGGTTGCATATATCGAGACAGAGATATGCAATTTCCGTTTTGTTATTAATAAGATAATACAATTCTAAAGAAAGATGCGCATGTGATACTCTCGATTTAATCATATCGTTTAAAACACGCTATTTATAATACGTTACAAATATACATATATCAACTTTGCACTTTGTCAAATTTCTGAATATGTTGCATTTTATTGCGCAACAAGATTCTGCAGGTGACAGTACGCTTAAAGTTAAGTTTTAAAATGCTTCTTTTCCGAGATTTATGCCGATTTTTCCTAGCGAGTACAATGGGCTAAAAGGCTAAGATATGAATAGACAATAAATACACACTGTTATGTATACAAGATTCACCTAACTTGACCGTCTGTAATACGTTTATTATTTTCAACATATATCGAAAAATATGTAGAAGACCAAAAGGACAAGTACCTTAGGAAGGACATAATTTTTAGTCACTGTTTTTATTTTCAAGATCAATGACCTCTCTCTTTCAACGAATGACTTACCTAATGCTGATTTTTAAAATATTCCGATTAATTTTCTATAGAAATATTTATATAAAAATCATATTGTTACATAAAACTTTCTTGTATAATTTTATATGAAAAATATAATTATTGTATATTTTTATGAGTTTTTCTAATTATTCCACATATGCATACAAAATGCATACTATATTAAAAGAATTAATAATTTAAAGGTACGGACTTAAAAGGTGATTACTTTATTATATGTATATTACTTCATATCTTATATATTTAAACATTTAATATTTTATATGAGAATCGAAATAGGAAATTTAATTTATTCATAAATCTTTTTTACAATTTGTCTAATACTTTCATATGAAGAATAAAGAAATTTAGTTTGCACATATGAAAATTATATTTGTCTCTTTAGATCAAAACTTCTTTCATTCTTTTACCTTACTTTTTCATACTATCAAAAATAACATAAATATTACAACTCAAAAATAATTAAATAAATAGACAAGTGAGAGTAAAACTGCACTAGATATAATACTTCCTCATCATAATACGATCCGTCATTATTCGATTCGATAAGTCACTTATAGCTATAATAATTTTTTAAAAAACAATACGTACTATAAATTCAATACAATGACAACGATATAAATTCGATAATTCCTCTTAGATTGCATTTACGTTTACTGCCTCATATAGATTATGGTCACACTCCTACAATAGGAGAATTTTTTTTTATGAAGAATTGTTCACTAAGATACAATCTTTGAGGAAGTATTAGTATGAAATAACTTGAAAATTCTCTTAACGTTATATAAACGTATGTTATATAATTCACTGAAAATGACTGGAATTCAGTTGAAACGTCCAAAAAAGAACAGTATTGTATTTACATGTAATCATTGAATATATAGATTAATGTTAGCACATCATTAACCATACAGTTTTACTCTCACTTATCTATTTTTTTAGTTTAATTATTTTTTAGTTTTAATCTCAAAATCCTATTGTTATACTTATAGATAAATATTACAGGCGATCAGATTAGATAAAACACTTTTTATATATAGTATTATAGGATATATACTATATACAAAAGTATTGTTTGTTTTGTCTCTCGGGAGCTGCTTGGAGTCGCTCTGAATAAACCCAGCGTACTTGGATGTGATCCATTTAATGCTGCAAATGCTTCGTTGATCAATCAGAAGAAAAAATTTTATGAATTAATCAATCAAAGTATGTTTCGAGGTATTTACAGCATTAAATAGACCACATCCAAGTACGCTAGGTTCGTTCGGAGCGACTCTGAGCAGCTCCCGAGAGACAAAACGAACAATACTAAAGTAGATATACTTAGCAACCGTCACCAAACGTATTTTAAAAACGCGATCACACACCGCCTAACACTCCACAATATGTGCAATCTGTCTGTCATGTGATTTATTTACCAAATTATATTAAATATCGAAATACGACATACACATGTCGAATGTACGTCTTTTACACACACAACATATATATATATATATATAAAAGAATGTAATTGAAAAAAACACTTGGAATATATATTTCAACAAAAATATGTACTCGAACAGACGGCAATTACATTCTCCATCATCTCGGTTTTCGCGTGCGAATTGTTCTAGATCGCGGCGCGGTAGATCCGCTTCCGATGCTGAACATGCCGGGAGTCGAAGGATTAAAAGTCGGTGCAGCCGTGGTTCCGAAATTGAGGGTAGGAGTTGCTGATGGTGCAGTGAAGTTAAATCCTGTTGTTGCTGAAAACAGAAGAATAGAATTATATAGAATTATAATAGTATAATCCAGTCAACGTTTAAAAATAAAAGATAGCACGAATAGAATCTTAATCGAATCATCTATAATTCTCATTTTATAGTTAAAATTTAATATTTACGGTACAATTTAAATTTTTAACAATAATTATCATCAAACAATAGTTAAAGCAATTTACTCCTGATTACCTGGCTTGGAAGATGGAGATCCAAATTGGAACGGAGCAGCTGGTGCAGTCGTAGAGTTATTACTTCCAGCATTGAAATTGGATCCGAAGGAAAACGTCGTGTTCTGTTGCCCGTCTTTCTGAGTGTTTCCGAAGACAAACATACTATTTGTATTACTACTTGAATTGTTAGCATTACTGGCTCCGAATGCCGGAACAGACGGATTAGATGTGCCAAAGCTTGTGCTGATCGCGGGTGTCGCTCCAAATAGAGATTTGTTATCAACAAACGTGGTTCCGCCGCTTGCAGCACCAAATGCGAGAGTCGAAGGATTCTGTGTACCGAAAGTACTCGTTGCCGAGGAGATGCCGAAGGCTTCGGTAGCTGGAGTAGTGTTTGCTCCAAATATGGGAACTGATGGGGTGTTATTATCGGTTGGACTGAATATTCCGGTTGTACCGAAAGTTGGTGTCGCCTGTACGTTCGTCGCAGTGCCTACACTAGGTGCTCCGAACGCGGGCGTAGTATTATTCGTAGTGTCGAAGCCAGGAGTAATCGTACTAGTGGATACGTTGCCGGTGATGCCAAACGTTGGCGCGAGCGCGGGCGCGGGCGCGGACGCGGGCGTGGTCGTGCCGGTTTGCGTAGTCGAGCCAAACAACGGTGTCGTTGTGCTGCCGAACACACTCGCTGCTCCAAAAGATGTCAAAGGTTTCGTCTGACCGAAAATCGGGGTGCCGCTAAATACTGAAGGCGTCGCAGTGATCGGAGTCGAATTAGCATTAACATTGGAGAACAAACTGGAGCTAGACGTGCTGCCAGACGACGAAACGTTAGTCGTTGGGACGAAAATCGAAGGAGCCGTAGTTGTCGGAGTACTAAATATACTAGCAGTTTCTGACGTTGTTCCGGATCTTGACGCAGTTCCGAAAAGTGGCTGACTATTGTTTGTCGTTCCAAATATGTTCACGTTTGTCGTTGTAATTGACGTAGTGCCAAAAATGGATGTGCCGAATTGTGGAACAGTGGTTGTAGATGTTCCAAATTGAGGAACTGTAGTGGTAGACGTGCCAAATTGTGGAACGGCAGTAGTGGTGGACACTCCAAATGTAGGAATCGCGTTATTGCTTATCGTACTCAAGCTAGTCGTAGTACTGTTAGTAGTTGTAGCTGGCAAAGCTATAGCAGTAGACGTCGTATTTGAAGTATTGGAAGCACCGAAAAGAAACAGAGGTTTGCTGTTGGATAGAGTAGGTATTGAGGAAGTAACGGTTGTCGTGCCTAATGAGAACGTAGACGGACTCGATAGTCCAAATGTTGGTGCTGTGGCAGTTGTAGTATTTGTGGAAAATGAGCTATTTGCGATAGTTGTTATTGAAGTGTTAGGTTTGAAATTAAATGATGCAGTAGTAACTTGTGACAATGATGTTGCTTGGTTTGTTACAACTTGTGTTGAGTTTCCGAAAGCGTTCATTTTTGGTTGAGCGTTATTATTATTTAGTTGACTAAATATAAAGCTATCCGACTTCGAAGATTGTAAAGTAGTATTATTACTTCCAAAATTGAATAAAAGTGCGCTCGTAGACGTCGTTGCAACGCTATTCGATGTGTCACTGTTTATGACGTTATTAAAACCGGTAATGTTAGTTGCAGTAGTTGTATTGACTGGTAATAATGTCGTCCCGAGAGATTGGGATGGTAAACTTGGTACAGTAACTTGAGTGGATGTCACGGGAGACGAGGCGGATTTGTTGCTATCGAAAGTAAAAATAGAAGTAGTTTGAGTATTCCCAGTGGTGGACGAACTAATGATAGCACTTGAGGTAACAATAGCATTAGTTCCGATTTTTTCTTGAATCGTAGTGTTAGGATTAATCGGTGCAAACGTTGAACTCGATGGAGCTTTATCGACTATCAAGAAATTAGTAGACTTAGATGATGGTGGAGCAAAGGTGTTACTATTGCATGTACCAGTGCTAAAGTTCAGCATATTATTATTCGATGTTGTAGTTGGTGCTTCCGTAACTGGTTTACTGAGACTAAAGGTCGATGCTGTCGTAATAAGAGTTGAAGGTATGACTTTTTCTAAAGACTTTGCGTTCGTAATTTCGGGTGCGAATGACACAACTTTCTTTTGCTCGACAGTTCCACTCGTCTTGGCAACTGAATTCGTTTCTTTTGTCTTGAGAATACTTATTGCTGATCCATTCAATTGCGCTGGAGACGTGGTTTTCGGTAAACTGAAAGTTGTATCCGATTTCGTTTCCACTTTCGCACTAGGTCTTGATGAAGAGAAACCGCTTGGTATAATGGCCGCAGTAGATAGCGGTGTCGTATTGACGTTTGTTGTAGTAGTCGAGGAATTGAGAGTTGCACAACTGACCGGGTGTGTGATTGAAGGTGTAACGGTATTAACGTCGTCCGCTTGAATCACAACATCAGGATTAATTTTATTCTCTGCTGAAAATGCAAATAAAATAGTTACTATATAATACAAAATAAAAGGATGAAAGAAAACAAAATATGTTTCTTTATGTCTATCCTTTTAATAAATTAGTAAGAATAATAAATACCACATTATTTTACTCAACTTGATAAATAATACACGTATATATTTACCTTTCCCTGATATTGCATCAAACATACTTTGAAGTCTGGCTTTCATACTGTTTTGTCTCATATTTCGTATATCCTCTCTTTTTATTTCTTCCACATTATCTGTCGCAAATCTAATTTTTATATTACTCGGTTCCTCCACAAGTAATTTCAATTGTTCGTTCCGTTCAGGTTCGGCTCTCATAAATAATTTATCCGACAATTTAACGGATTTTGTCAGTGCAGCAGATTTAATGTTGTCAGTTACATTAGTACTCTTTGCGTTTTCATGAACAGGCCCTGTTTTACTCACATTGAGCCTCAATTCTTTACTAGATGATTTCAGTATTCCTTTTACTAAAGAAAATTCTTCTGTTTTCTTAGAATTAAGAATCTCAGGATTTTTGAAATATACTTCTTTAAGATCAGATTTACCATTGTCTATATCTAAGCTCTGAAATTGTGACACAGAGGAGTTACTAGACCGTGCGTTTTCCAGAGATTTGAAATGTTTTTCGAAGTCAGGTGTACCACTACGCGAGAAATCAACTGTAACACATTATCATTAAAAAATCTGTATGCATTGAATAATCAAATATATAATTACATAAAAATTGCATAAAATTGATACTTACCAGCTTTTCTTTTAACTCCACCAGCAACATGTGCGCTGGAACTCAAAGAGTTTATAATATCAAAACAGGATCGTGTCTTTGTACGTTTTGCAGGTCTGATAGATTTACTTTGGGGTGAAAGATCCTCATCTGATTTAGATGACTCATCTCTGCTTCGTTTTTGCTTGTTTTCCTCTAGAATTGTTTCTCGCTCCTCATTGAAGAATTCTGTTCTCTGTTTCTTAGCAACATCAAAGCTAACATCCTCTGTTGATGCGTGTCGTTTCAATGATATCTCCCGTAAGACTTGAACAACACTCGTGGGTGATCTGTTCTCCATGTGACAAACATTAGACAACATTTTTTGCTTTTCAGGTGGAGAGTATTTTGTTACATCTGGTGGTGCCACTCTGACCGTTACAGGCATTCTCATCTTTGTCAACTTTGCATTTAATAGAGGAATTGGATTTGCATAGAGATTAACTTTTGGAAATTGTCCAGTACCGTATTGAGATTGATGAGTTAATGTATTCTTTGCTTCTGTAGCGTACTTGGTTAGCCTTGTTGTAAGACCCGGGGATGATACGTCTGTGTACACCCTGTATTTGAAAAAAAAAAATTAAACTAGTATAGTAATATCAAAAAATATATAAGCTATATTTTTATAACTGACCTAGTATATTTAATAGCTAAAGTTTTTGCACTTAAAGTCAAATAAGTATATGTTAAAAATTTAGTGAATGGGAGAAGCAAAGGTCTAAACCTGGTTCTACCAATGTAAGAATAAATTTTTTTATACTATACACATTTATTCTATACATAGTTAAATTTACTGTTTATTTTTTTAATTCTTAACAATAGAAAAGGTTAAAAAGAGTAAATTAAACCGAGAATAAAATTAATTTTACATTGATAGAATAGGATTCTAATGCAATAAAAAAATTTATATAGTTGCTTAATACATAGAAATATATAGAGTTTCTTATAATCCTGAAATAGAGATGATAAAAATATGTATATTAGGATAAAAAATAAAAAACGTATAATTAAATGATGTATATGCAAGCATATATTTACTTAGGATCAATATTGTATCTTGTCGATGCTAATAATGGTCCAGCAACTGTCTGGACTGTTTTCACACCAGCTGGTCTAGGACGCATCTTGGGACTAATACTTATACCCCATGGAGAACCTTCAGGACTAAACTGTGTGACATTCTCTCCGCGGCTAAGTGAATGATTTTGAGCATACAGAGGCAGAGTCTTCTTAGAGGATATCCCACGTGACTGCGAGATCAGGTTGACATCGTCATTCCTAGGGTTCTCTTCTCTGCTGCCAGGTTTTAAAACCGGCGTGGAAGTGTGTTTGCTGCCATAAGCAGATTGCTGCTGTTGAGGTGACATATAATCGTAATCACCGGCATGATACAGTCTATTGTCCATTCTGAGCATATCGTTGATGCGCGAACGGTAGGAAACGCACGGGATTGGGCTCAATTGATCAATCAAGCCAAACTTGGACGACGATGTTGACGACGACAATGACGACGTCAACGGCGACGTCAACGGCGACGTCAACGATGACGATTCTCCTCGTTTGACAGCGGTAGGGTATAAGTCACTGCTGAGCTGATAATTGCCCGGGCGTCGTCTATCCATCCTGAATGGTGGAAAACGCTCGCGGTAACAATGACTCGCACTGTGCCAGAGCTTACGCACGTAACCGGTACTGTGGCTGTGGATGACGCGGAACGCTGTGCCGAGGTCGTAGACCGCCTCCCGCAAATAACCGATAACTTGATACGCGTGCGGCGATATCAGACTGTCGTTGGCGAGCAGAGAGTAGCACGCGTACACCACCAGGAGGAGCGTGAACGCCAGCGCCAGGATAGCGCCCCAGGCGTTGTATATCAATATACACCCACACGTCACACTTATCAACACCACGGCACCGCGATTACCGAAATCCCACATAGTACTGCCTCAAGCGGATAACCTCCCCCATTTGAAAAGAGCACACTCACCGCAGCTATCGGAACATTGCCGCGAACAGTGAGATCATCGATATATATCGATATATGGCGGCCGCGGTGATTCAACGTACCGCGATTGGCGGGCGCGGGAAATGGCAAGAGTTGAATCACTCACACGAGGTCAGAGAGAAATCTGAGAGAACCGCCATGACGGTTTTTTTTTTTTTATTACCGTCGAAATTTCCCATACGCCAGCGCCAGTCATTCACATTCATTTTCGTTTTGGGTACTACTTGCATGGCTACATCCATTTTCTGACACCGTCGATAAAATTATTATTATTATTATTTTTGCTGCGTTCAGCAGGAAAAGCAGCTTTGCAACTCTGTTGTAAAATTTTTGAAGATTTCAGCCGTTCTTTCATAACACCAAAAGTTATGACTAAAAATAGTTTTTCCCTCCGTGTTCGGTTTTTTTGCTCATTAATCGGGTTTATAGTGCTTCCATGTGATCGATACTGTATATCTGAGTTGTGCTAGCGTAGCACAAATCGAGCACAACTCAGCACAATGTTTATTTTGCCGATTAAACAAAATGGCGGTGCTGGCGAAAAAAACGTTTTTTTTTTTTTCAATTTAACGATTTGTTTTTTGAGTTATGTCATTAATTCTTGCGGCACAATGTAGCACAAATCTAGCTCAATTCAGCACAAATTTATTTTTGTTTTTTTACAAAATGGCGGTGCTAACTTCATGCACATTTTTTGCATACATATTTTTTTATAGCAACTATGTGTTTTCTTCTTACCAATTGATTCATCTCATTATACTGTTTACAAAAGCATTAAGGTACGATTATCAAAAAATCAGTTCAGGAGTTATTAAACATTTTATGTCAATATATGTACCAAAAAAGAATATGTAAAATATCTCGTAAACTATTGGTTTTTTATATATCTCTACCTTGATACTTTTATGTACAGAATAATTAGGGGAGTCATAGTAAAAAAAATTCATATAATTCCATTTAAAAAAATGAAGTTGACCTCGAAATCTCCGAAACGCCTCCACCTAGAAAAATTATGACTAGCATATGTTATAGTTCTCTTGATGCCCTACAACTTTTTGTAATGACAATATTTTCATATCTCTGAAAATAGCGGAGATATTTAAGGTAAACAAAGTTATTGCCCCACTCGGTATACACATATATGTATATACGGCACGCGCCGAGCGGCGGAGATCGCTGAGAAAACATTTTTAGTCGCTCGAAACAAGCGACCGAGCGAGAAGGATGGAACGAACGTGACGTAGCGTCTCGCTGTCTCACTCTCTCTCTCTCGATGCGTTAAAGGTTACCGAACGAGAAAAGAACGTATCGAGCTGTCGCGCTCACTCATACTGATCAAATCGTTTTTATCTAATTTAACACGGACCCCGACCACTTTCGACGATACGATTTTATCGGCGAGACGGCGGGTCACGAAAATGGACGTGGTACGTAGTTCCCGCATTTCGAAAATGGACGTTGGTGCCGCTAGTGTACGGGGAGTTAGAAGCATTAAGGTTGATTTATACTGGCCGTAAACTGTTAACTTATGCCGTAATCTGTAAAAATTGACCAATCACAGTCGAATGAGAGGGGAATAATCGATTATAATTGGTCAATTTTTACAGATTACAGCATAAGTTAACAGATTACGGCCAGTATAATCCAACCTTTACAAGAAAAAGGCCTCCATGGCCGCTCTCGGATTTCTCTCTGATCATATTAAAGATTTTACAAAGCTGCTTTTTGCTGATTGCGTTTAGCAGACTCAACAGTTGAGTGAGCGATCGCTATTATTGATGTATTCTTCTAGATCTAAAATTCTGATTGGTTGGTCTAAAAGAATACATCAATAACAGCGAGCGCTACTCAACTGTCGAATCTACTAAACGTAGCTTTATGAACGCATCGATTGCATATATTCCGAAACTCATCGTGTTGCACGCCTGCGCATTCGCAATATTCGCATTCATTCGTCTCGCCTCTCGGCGCGATTGGAGCATCGTACACGTGACAAGACACGCTCCGGAACGGAACACGCGTGCTGATTGCCGAGACGCGTTAAGTGTAACCTTTTACTCGGAGCACGCCGGTCGGCCGCAGGAACAATGTCGTGGTTATTCGGCTATCGCAATTCACAGCCACCGCAGGACTTCACGCATTTCGTGCAGCCACCACCACCGGCGGGAGATAGCGGAGGCGGCAGCGGCAGCGGCGGTGGTGGTTCACCGCCGAGGATCGGCGGTAGCATGGAAGCGTATAGATTTGACTCGAGCGCGTTGGAACGAGCCGCTGCGGCCGCCAAGGAACTCGAACGATCCAGTACGATTTCTTCTTTACGCCAATTTTCCGCACTTTTTGCGAAAAGTCGCCCGCGCGATTACGTAAGCGAATGGCTTTGGAGGTTAGAACACGCACCACGAGGGAATGTACCTTTGGCCTCTCGCGCGCAATGACGCAACTTTTCGCGAATAATTCGTTAGTCGATCCGGCGAATGAGGATTCTCGTGGCATGTCGAGGACGCGGGTCTTTGTGAATGATGTCGCTTGGTCAATGACAATTCGTTACTTTAGCTGTCCACTTGTTGGATACTTGACATTCCTTGTAATTGAAACTAGCACACTTTTTTCAAAATTACGTATAAATTTTTCTGTAAAAAAATTAATATAATTGTTGATGTGTTATAGAGGAAATATATTAAATTTTGTTAATAATTTTATATTTGAGTTAATATAAATATTATATTTGAGAATACATTACAAAAAATGTTACAATAGTTATAAATTGAATATACAATAATATGACTATTGATCTGTATTCTTTTCAGTTAATTTTTTGTACATTTTTGTATACATATTCTTTTCATCGAAAGAAAAGGAAAAACGGTGAACGGTACAAAAAGTTTAGTTGGAAAAAATAGACTATAGGTTTCTAATTAGACAACAAGTATCATTATTCTATCTTTAGCTATTTTCCTTTTAGGAGACACTGTCGCAAAAACATTGTTCCATCCTTCTTGATATTCAATAAATAACAAAGATAAAGGCTGGGACACAGATTTTTCCATAATGGATAAGATAATCAATCAAATTTTTTCAAGAAAAGGAAGAAAATAAAGGATTTTAATTTCCTATAAAACGATACTTAAATCTACTATGGATGCTTTCCAACAATATATACAGGTGGTACTGTGTAAAACAGTTATGATTCTGTGCTTTTTAGCTATGGATTCAAGTCAACAACTAAAATACTGTGTTCAACTGTATTGTTTTATACTCCATACCAAATGTTTACATTTTATTGCCATTTATACTAAATTTTACATTTCATTATCATTTATTTTTCTAGAAGATATTCCGATAAGAAGTTTTAAAATTTTTTGATATATTTAGGAGCAAGTATATAAAACTTTATTATAAGTTAACACTATGTCACATAGTGTATGATTATTCCATTGCTGAAAAGCACTTTATGTTTCCTAAAAAGAAAGTAGTTTGTTACTTATGGAATATCAAGATAGAATAATGTATTGATTTGTCACTGAATAGAAAGTATTTTATTCATATAAAATCTTAAGGATGTTTTTTTTATCTATAGAGTAATGAGTATAATTTTATTTTAATACAGAGCATGCGAAAGAAGCCTTGGATTTATCTAAGATGCAAGAAACCACGAAACAGGTGGAATTTCAAACCGAATTGAAGAAATATGAAGCTAGCATTGAACAGCTTAAAACGGAACAAAAACGAGTGGAAGGTGAGGAAAGAAGAAAGACAATACAAGAAGAGACAAAGCAGCATCAAATGAGAGCACAGTATCAAGACCAATTGGCTAGGAAGCGCTATGAGGAGCAATTGATGCAGCAACAAAAGATGAACGACGAGAATCTGAGAAGACAAGAGGAATCGGTAGCCAAACAAGAAGCTATGAGAAAAGCTACGATAGAACACGAGATGGAATTGAGGCATAAGAATGAGATGAGAAAATTGGAGGCAGAATTGAGAGCCAAAGCAAAGATTGACAGAGAAAACCAGGATCTCAATTTAGAACAGATTAGATTAAAAGCTTCGGAAAAGAGAATTACTGTTTTAGAGTCGATAAAGTAAGCAATTGTTATTACTCATGTGTGTACGTTTCATTATATAGCTCTACATTTAATTTCATAGTTATTATATTTTCCAGAACAGCTGGCTCAGTATTAGGCTCAGGTGCCAAAGCTCTTCTGGAAGATTGGGATAAGATCCTCGCGGCGGCAGGTGGTCTATCTCTTGTAGCCTTCGGAATATACACTGCCAAGGGCTCGACTAGCGTAGCAACGCGCTATATCGAGTCTCGTTTAGGGAAACCATCGTTGGTGCGCGAGACTTCGAGATTTACATTCCTCGACACCGTTCGGCACCCCATTCAAGCAGTTAAAAAGCTAAAAAGCAAACAGACCGATGCACTATCCGGCGTGATCCTAGCACCAAAGCTTGAAGAGAGACTACGTGATGTTGCGATAGCCACGAAAAACACAAAATACAATCGCGGCATGTATAGGAACATACTGATGCATGGTCCACCGGGTACCGGTAAGACAATGTTCGCGAAGAAACTGGCAGAACACTCGGGCATGGACTATGCAATCGTGACGGGTGGTGATCTGGCGCCGTTGGGAAGAGACGGTGTCACTGCTATTCACAAGGTGTTTGATTGGGCGTTGACATCTCGCAAGGGATTGCTATTGTTCATCGATGAGGCGGACGCGTTTCTGAGAAAACGTTCGAGCGAGCACATCTCGGAAGATCTTCGAGCAATGTTGAACGCATTTCTGTACAGAACTGGCGAACAAAGCAACAAGTTTATGCTGGTGCTCGCATCGAACACACCGGAGCAGTTCGACTGGGCGGTAAATGACCGATTGGACGAGATGGTGGAGTTTCGTCTTCCGGGTCGTGAAGAGCGCGAGCGTCTGGTCCGTCTCTACTTTGACAAATTCGTTCTCCAACCGGCGATCGAGGGTAACAAGAGATTGAAAATCGCGCAGTTTGACTACAGCTCGTTGTGCACCAAGATGGCCGATCTGACGGAGGGAATGTCCGGTCGAGAGCTGGCGAAACTTGGAGTCACCTGGCAAGCGGCAGCTTATGCCTCGGAGGATGGCGTTTTAACAGAAAAAATGGTTATGGACAGGTGTCTCGAAGCCATTAAGCAGCACAAGCAGAAGGTGCATTAATATTTAATTTTAACAGTACAAAAATTATCTAAAACTGATTAACAGATATAATTGCATTTTTTTAGATATATACTTAATATATATTTGTATAATTTTTTATATGAGATCTTTTTGCGTTACAGGTACAATGGCAGAGCGAACAAGAGAAGCAGGAGTCGAAGTCGATATATGCCACGGAAGACGATGCGGTTATTCGTTCAAAAACTCCAGCAATAGAGTATCCCGGAAACACGATAGCCCCAGCCTAGATAATTACAAAAGAGTAATTGTTGATAATCTTTGTTAGTCGGGCTAATGACTAGCGTTAAGGATGGGGAAAAGTACAAATGCCGCTCGGAAAAGGATTATCCAGCGATTTTTGTATTTATCATAATGCGCATGCAAGTTCACAGGCTCAACGAGTCGCAAATGTCACTTGTTACAAATGTACATTTATTAGGGTAATTAAATCATAATTCTACTATGACTTTCATCATCCTTCGCAATTTACTTCTTTCCTCTGTGATATAAAAGTATAACTATTGATTGTAAATTAAACGAATAATTTTTTAAGAGTAAAGAAGAGACAAAATTGTTAATTTATAAATATTTATTATAGAAAAAATAGGACGACGTGACGGAAGTACTGAAATTTCTATCATCATAACAATTCGTATCGTGATGTTCGCAATAGTTTAAATTCTTCAAAAAGTCCAATAAAAGATTAACGATATTTTATTCGCGTATTCACAAGAATACTATTTCTAGCATTTTGGTATCTTTTCTCAAATTATCAGTTTTCTTTGGAAAAAAGATATGACAAGACAAAATATAGGAAATGTTGCAAGAGTGCATATCATTAGCGATTATGTTCACGTCAAATGGAAATAAAACTTAAAAGATTTCGACGAGCTTACGGGAAAAAAAAATCGAGAAATTACAATGTCCGCAAATCCCGCTTTGGTCTTATCTACGCCTCCTCTATCGTAAGAGAAGATATCACCGGGGATATTTTGATCAGTTTGCAGAAGGCGTGTCATTAAAAATCACAAATTTATCTGGCTCCTCGCGACGAACTTATTAAGATCGCTTCAGATTTATTATATCACGTTCGTCACTTTACAACATATAATTAATTTTCAACAAACTCGACAAAATCGATCGTCATTGTATTTGTTGTCTAGCATATTATATAATAATTTTTCTACATATATGCATTTTTTGTTATGTATAAACTGATGCACGTGTCGTCGGACGTGATACGAGCCACGTTACTAAGTAAGTCCGATCGAGATCTCAGCATCCTTGCGTAATCGCATGCACGCGACCAAATAAAATAATAACAGTCAGTTTATCATCGTACGACGCGCGGCGCGCCATTAAGGACAAGTTAGAATTATACAGCGCAGGGGGGTGACGCGGGTGAAGAGGCCATCTAATAGTCATAATATAATTATACTTGACAGTGGGAAGCACAAATAAACGCGTTTGATATCACGCACCAAGCAATTAGCACGCATTGGTCAAAAATACGCGTATATGCACAAAAAATAGAACATTATTATTTGCTGACAAACTTTAAGAGGCGTATAAGGAAGGTGAAGGATGATCGTATATCTTTTTATATGCAATCAGTGGACATACATTCACGAATTGAGATGTTTAAAAAAACCTTATATTTTTTACTTGATAATTTGAAATATTATCTTATAGATTTATTATTGTTATATGTGTATGCATGTATATGCTACATTTTTATGCGAATATTGTAAAAATAAATTACGATAAACTGAAATAATATCAAATTAAGTAATATATCTTGACATTTCGAAACACTTAATAGATATGATGAAACGTTCTTAGCATTTTTAGATTAAATATTGTACATACATATGGAACTAAACCAAATTTAAATAATTTTTTTAAATCTGCAATCATCAAAATATATCTTATGACTTTTGTTTACTCACCAATACTATCTCAAATTATGATGGCAGAAACGAGAAAACACATAATAAAATTTTTGCAAATATATTTGAATAGATACAAATATTTTTCATTAAAACAATTGTGCAATCGATTTATAAAATATATCAAAAACTTGCTTTTGAAGAAAATTCAAATTATGTTTACTTCTATTATATATTACAATTATAATATTACTTCGACAGTTTGTCACAGTTTGAATACAGCTTATTTCTTTTTTTTGTTATATACATTTTTTTCAGATAATATAGTTATTTATTAACTATATATATGATTTTTACAAATAGTTCTATCGATTGTGTTCTCTCTCTCTCTCTCTTATTTCTCGATATTTTTATACATATTTCCATCTTAATAATAGCAAGAATTTTTATCAAGTATTTTTTTTCTTCTGACGTCACAATCTGAATTGTGAGATAGTAGTGAGATAGTCGTGAGTAAACAAAATCTTCAAAAAAAGAAAAAGGAAAATGTTTATTATGTGACGCTAATTTAGGTAGTTTTTTATATCTGGTATTTTATTTATCTCTTTTTGATATTTTTATTTCATTAATCAAGGCGCCGCTGCATTTATGGCAAAAAATTTACTAATCTTGCAAGTTGTAAACATTAAAAAAATACGTTTCTTAGAAATCATTAATTATTCTAATATGCAAAGTCACGAAATCTTGTAGTGTGGTTTATATAAGTCCTATTATCAATATTATTATGACAGGCTTTATTTTGTTGACTCTCGTTAGAATTTTACAAGAAAATTATCATATCTTTGTTGTCAATATTCGAGATTCTATTTGATACTGTAAAATTTGTTCGACCTGGTGACATCTTCAAGAAATCTTACAATGTTTGATGTCTTTACTACATTTCTTTTTATATTCTTTTCGACATTATTCTTTCACGTGTTTAGCACATGATTATTTAAACACACTAGATAAAACAATCTTATTTATATATAAAATTAAATCGATGTTTCTCACAGTTGTTACGATACGCAAATAGCTTTATAATTACATAACTTATTATCATGGTACAAATTATAATATAATTATACAGAGCAATTTTTCTTGTTTTTTTTTTATTATACTATAATTAACCGCTATGCGATTGTTGTTGCTATATAAAATCATACGAAAAAAAGATTAAAACCTGATATGTAATATTAGCAAAAATCTCAAATACTTTACAATTAAGAGATTACAATTTTCTCTTGTAAAATCTAAATAATATCGAGTATAAAATAAAACCAGTCATAATTATAGTCCACGAAGCCTTAAAACAAAATACAAAACATCTGGTCGTTTGCATGAACCTACACAGCCGAAATATCCCGAATATGTTATACGAATATTTTCTACAGACGTTACGATGACAGTTTTAAACAGTCTTGTCGCTGTGATATAATTTGGACATTTCTGCTGTGTATAGAAAAATTATTAAGACACTTATTGTTGTGAGTCTTGAGTTATGAGCGTGCCCTCAGCTTCCCTGAGCGGAAAGATATCTGTATCATGTTTTTTCTCGTCTGGCGGTGATAAACATATGTCGTACGATCCTTCAGTTGACGCAGCCTCCAATTTCACTCGATAATGAATCGCCCTGAGCCCACACTAGCGGGTGCGAATGTAAAAATAAATCGTCCTCCCTTTATGTTTCTTTCTCTCTCTTTACTCTCTCTCTCTCTCTCTCTCTCTCTCCGTCTGTCTCTGTTTCTCGCGCGCACAATTGCGAATACTGTGGATGAAGAGTTACACCATTTTACCCGAATCAGCGACAACCTTGATAGTGGAGTCTTTCTTCTGACTTCTCAAACAACTGAGTTTTCTCAGAAATATTTGAACTAAAGAGTGAAACATTTCATATGAAAGTTACGAAATATGTCTGCAACATTTCTGCGACAGCTCTGGAATAGCAAAATGTCCGTGATTCTTGTACATAAAATCTCGTTGAAAGATTGTTGAAATTTTACAGAAAAAGTTTTCAAATATTACCAAAAAGTTATAGAAATGTATATTCGGCCTCTTTTGGTGCTTATGTGTGTTGCAACATTTCTGAAAACTTTTTACAACAATTAGTACGATATATTCTAATTTTTCGTTTCCTTCGCTTTTCCTTCGAACATTCGAGCTTCCTCAGGCTCTCTCTCTCGAAATGTTATGTTGTTCAGAAATGGACCTTAATTGAAAATGTAAATTTTATTCATAATTTCCATTCATCGCATGATACATTTTTGATAAGGACAGATTAGATAAAAACAATACGAGATACGCCTGATGGAAAATTTTTCCAGTAGGCGTCTCAGAGAGAGATGTTTTTCTCTAATCATAAACGCATTAGATATTTAGATATTTCCCCAGTCGGTAATATTTACAAATTTATAAAGAGCGAGAATGGAGGGAACGAGTACTTAAGATTATGCAATCGCCTCTGAACTTGGCGCACTGAACTGTATATCGGAGGTGTTCGCCATCAAAGATCATCACTGCGTGACAAGGTTATCGCTGGATTTTAAAAAAGGCGGGGAAGTTTTTGTACGCATGACTTAATTATAAGCCAGTTCGTTGAAAACGTTATACGTCGACGGTGACGCTCCGCCGCTGTCGATTTATCTGTTTGTGGCCAATTGAGATTTCCATTCAAACACGTTGGAGCGATTTCAACCGTTTGTCTTCGTTGCTACGGACGTATAGGTCTTCAGCAGACAGTGCTCCAGCTGACGATTGTGATCTTGGAAACTGCTTTACGGAAGACTTAGTTTTGATTGAGCCTATAAATTTACAATTGAGATTCTCCTCTAATTTTCAACAAAAATTGAGATTGTGCAGCTATCATCAAAAGCAATTATTGTTTCTTTCATTGGTTATCCTGGCGGTTACTCCGAAGATCGGCATGACGATCTCGGTGACCGGCCCGGCCTTGGATATAGAAAATAAGGCGATCGGGCGTTGCACTCGACGCAGCCATCGTCTTCGCATCTGGTTCGCTTGGATCTACTGCGGTATCTTCCTGTTGAGCTCCGCCGGCTTCTACATGTTCTGGTACACGGATGCGTTCGATAATTACGTGTTGTCGCTGATGGAATTGCGCAACGGTACACGGACATTTGACTGGTGGCAGAGCCCGCCATTGAAGCTTAAATATAAAATCTATATCTTTAATTACACGAACGTGGACAAGTTCGAGGCAAACGAGGCAAGCAAACTGCGCGTCCAGGAGCTTGGTCCCTACGAGTATCACGAGACGTTGAGTCACACGAATGTGGTGTTGCACGATAACGGCACGATTACCTATCAGACCAAGAGATCCTACGAATGGATAGGCGGCCGATTCGAGAACGATATTGTCCTGGTGCCGAACGTACCATTGATGTTCACCACCGCGTACGTCCGGGATCTGAGCTTCGCAGTGCGATTCGTCACCAACACCGTGCTGTCGACTCTACAGGAGCAGTCGTTCATCAACGAGACCGTCAGCGGTTTCCTCTGGGGATACGACACTGAGCTCTTCCACATAGCCAAACCGTTGATGATGCTCGAGCGGGACATACCTTTTGAAAAGTTCGGCTTGTTAGCCATGGTGCGTGATTTACGTTTAGCCGCGGAGAGTTTTGAAAATTTTATGGAAAATTTTATTTCTATACTCAGACCGGTGTTCATATACCCAGATAACATGTTATGTGAGATGTCTAAAAGACAGCTTTTAGATATCTTATGCAACATAAATGTTATCTCTGTAGTCGGTTCTTATTATATTTAAAACAATCTTAAATACAATCCTAAAATATCATATCACAAAATTATATTAAGATTATCTAAAGAGAAAGTAAAATAATGTCAATTTGAAACGTCATATTTTGACTGAAGTTAAGACATTTTTTTTTAATCAATATGACATTATTTCGACTTTCTTGTTCTCCTTGAGGATAATATAATTTAAATCTTCTAATAAGAACTGATAACGAATACCGATTATAAAATACAAAGCTTAAAATATGTATTTTATATAACGATAAATGTATTTTCATAAAAAATAAATATTATGAAAGGTGATTTTATCGCGGCGTTAAAGTGAGATGTCTTTTGAGTTATTGGGTAATATAATACCATCTTTCAATCGCGATTAACGTGAAATGTGTATTTTTTAAATAGAAAACTGGTATCGATAAGGATCGCATCACGATGCACACGGGATCGCGAGGCATGAAAAATTTCGGCGTGATCGACCGAGTGAACGGAGTGAACAATCGGATCGTTTGGGATGACGAGCGATGCGATAAAATTGAAGGCACCGAGGGCAATATGTTTCCACCACATTTGATACACGACACAAGTAAACCCCTCTACATATATTCTAAGGATATTTGCAGGAACGTACCATTACATTTCACCGAACAAGTAACCACCTACGACATACCTTCTTTGAGGTAAATAAAATTTGAGTTAAACTTTGTGCTTTGATACAATCACTATTTAATTGCAAGCTTTGATTGCTGGGTAGAAAAAAGCTATGCCTGAATATTTCCAATCAGTTTCAGGATGTTCTTTATATAGATATTTAAAAAAATTTGTTTCAATTAATTTCATGCTATTATTAAATAATAATGTATTTTTCAATATTTTGAATCATTTTTAAAAGTAAAATGTAATGTGTGTGTGTTAATAATTGCATCGAAATGATCACGAGAATTTCTTTGCAATTATTATTATTTATTTATATTTTTAAGGCTTATATATATATATATATATGTAGTATTTTATATATATATATATATGTAGAAGCTATCTATTTCGCGAATTATCTCCGTGTTCATATCCATTCTTGGAATGCTAACGTATCATGAACGTTGCAGTTTACTTTATAGGGGTGAGAAGCAGTATGACCGTTCCTCGCATTATAATAATAATTATTATTATTATAAATACAATAATTATTATTATGATTATCATTTTATTAAAAGGATTTGTTTATAAAAAATGATTCAAAAATGAGAAAATGCATTGCTATGGTAGTTCTCTATTGAAAAATATAGTGGATTGATTGAACATGTATGTGATCTTCTTTCTCGTTTCAGGTATAAATTGACCCCAGATGCGTATAATTTTTCAAACAAACAAAACGAATGTTTCTGTCCTAAAGTACATGATAAGAGAGTCTGTCCACCTTCAGGACTCTTCAACATATCCGCGTGCAATCATGGCACGCCTTTGCTCTTGTCATTTCCGCATTTTTATGGTGCCGACAAATCGTTGCTGGAACAAATAGATGGTTTAAATCCTCGGAAGGAAGATCATGAGAGCTACGTGGACATACATCCGGTAAGTCAACATTAAATTTTAACTATTATATCACAAATATTTATTTTTCTTGCAAAAATTTAATTTAATACTGACTAATTTCATAGAAAATTACTATAATTTTTAATATTAAAAGCACTAAATAATAGTAGTTTTAGTACGTAAAACAAACAATTAGTTATAATTAATTATCCCTCCAATATTAAATTTCTATAAAAGTAGATAATTTTACGTCACATTAATCGTTAATTAGAATCTTATGACTAATTTTCATTTCACGAATTAATTGTAAGAGCTTTCTTGTAGAACATATGTATCAACATAGAAGTCCATCTATCTTCGTTCGATATTCAGTGAAAAACAAAGATAGAATGATTCTTGTGTCTATATGTGTTTCTTGCATTTCTTTAATGGTATAATAATTTGTGTCAAAAATTGGGAAGCAACATCATCTCCATTTTTTACTACTTTTACTGTCGAGAGAGTGATTAAAAATTAAATTAAAATTTCTATTTTTAGCGTATAGCGATTCCCATAGCCGGCTGGTCGAGGATGCAAATGAATCTGGAGGTGCGAAGGGCAATCGGCGTGCCGTTCCTTGGGAATCTGAAGGACGGCATGATCCTTCCACTTATCTGGGTCGAAATTGGGATAGACAAACTTCCTGAACAGTTGTTGAAAATCGTCCAGAGCGCGCATTTCACAGTAACCAACGTTGAATTGGCTTTGCAATGGGGTACTCTGATAACGATGATACTCTCCTTGAGTGCTATGATCGTCTGTCTCTGGAAATATCGTTTGAAACAGGATGTAGTTCTCCTAAAAAATTCGTTCAAACAAAACAACCTTCTTGAGTTGCTCTAGATCGGAACAGAAATCGCTTGAAAGAAATGAATGAACAAGTAAAGACCGTCGATCTATCAAAAAAAATAAAAAATAAAAAGAAATCAACAATTTCGAGATAATGCGGATGTTCAAAAGATATTAGAACTAAGTTTAGTCTAATTTTTTAGATGGTTTGAATTTTTGAAACGCTTCTTGAGAATTTGTGCTCGAGACGTTCAATTAGAGACAAAAGATGATAGTGTCTCGTAAGATTTCTCATAAAGGCACAGTAAAACGAATTTACGTCATCAAATAAAACTTGGTAATGTAAAACATGATTGTTGTGCAATTAGATTAATGTACGTTACTGGTAAACTACACGTTAATCATTTCTAAGTGAAGAGATTCTGTCATTATTGCAAGGCATAATTTCGACGTCATAATGAGATTTAATAGATTGCTCAAAGATAAAATGCTCATTCATATGAAATCTTTTGTTAACAACACTTTGCGGTTTTGACAAAACGTTTAACAAGCGAGTTTATTATGGATTTTAGGCATGATATCTTTATTTTTGTTTATCGCGTGAATAATAATTTTCAAAAATATGAATAAAAAATATTAATATTCGTTCGCAAAGTTAAAGGACATTTTTCAAGTGAAAAATTGAAAAACAATCAGCAAGTTTCTAAAGCTCCTTTTTATTCGTACGCGATCCATCGTGAAATCACTTAAAATTACGAATAATCGATCCGACAAGTGCAAAGTCTAAGAGAATGCCGATGGACCAGTAATTCCTATGATAAGTTGACGTACCGTTGTTGCACCGTGAGAAAGTGACAGAGAGACACGCCCGCAACACGGCCAAAGCTGTGATTGAGACTTTAAGTGCATCGGAAATAATGTGTAATTATGCCGACGGTTGCGGCATTTGCATTTCGTCGTGTTATTACCTGACGGTGTCGCCGACCGCGACGGTGCGTTATGCCGCGCCGTAATGATCGACCTGTACTTAATTAAGCGGTGACGCACACGCGACGGCAGTACGTATTACATACGACCGTTTAATTAATGAGCTCGTTGTCTCAACAACGAGATTCCATACGGACTTTTTTTAATGTAGAATGTAAGTTTTTTCCAGAATCAGATATGTATACATAAATTCACATAAAAATATTTAAGCGTTAAAATTCACTTTGATCGAATTTATCTTATTTAATTAAATTTATTCTCAGCGGTTCAAATTCGTATCATAATTAAGTATAAGATTTATCTTATTGGGGGCCCGCGAAACTCGCAGTATCTAACAATGTACACTGCGTATCTACCTATCTTCCTCCAATTGTAAGTCCAAATGCGGAGAAAATAGATGTTCTGTATGTCTGATGTTGTACATATGTATGTCTGAATTTGTACAGAGGCAAGCGTTATTATTTTTCATTTTGCTACACTGATTAAAAGAAAATTTGTTTTAATTTATATTATACTTATTTTTGGCATTTACAACTATCCCTATACGATGATCTCCTACTTACCTTCACAGGTATCTTTGCATCTTTTACCTCACGTTCTATTTCGAGAATTATCCTTTCGTAGATATAATAGTTAATAGTATTTATGTAAATCATTCGTTGCGCTTGATTTATCACTGAGTTGTCTACATGTGCATTAACATTTTGATAACCCTAGCAACACGCGAGATCTTATTTCGTCGAAAAAACTTGTTTTCGTATCAGTGCAAAACGCAACGTCTATGATAAAAGCATAATGTACTCGCAACGTGATATCGCGCGAATAGGAGTGGAATAATCGTGAACATCAAATCAATCTCTATCGTATCATAAAATTAATTCTATCGTATATTTTCCTCATTCCTTCTGTATTCATTTCTCAGATGAGTCCTTAATCCTCTCTGTTCCTCGGACGCAAAAGGAACGAGAGGGCGAAAACAAATTCAAAAACACTTATAAATTTCTAGGAAAGAAGAGACAGAAGAATAAGACGTGAGCAATAAATCAGAGTTGAAGAGTTCCTATTCCTTTTTCTCTTTTTCTTTCATATCTAGAATCAAAATAATCATCATAATATCAGTAGATTGGTGCAAAAGATTCATACTTATCAAAATATCTAAAAAACATAATTTCAACAAAATCAAAACAAAGTTACCACTATTAAATTCCAAAGAGACATTTTCGCTCTTTTTAAGGAACTTTAGTTTTATTTTTATTTATTATATATACATAAAACTGTGATGAAAAAAGAAACGATAAATCTTTTGCAACAAGCTAATAAATTATAACTCTAGCTTTTTTATAAAACGAGCGTGACTTTCGAGAGTAAGTAAAGTTGAGAAAGAATATATCCCATTATATGTGTAATATAACGATTACGCTGACACCAATAACCAGATTTTTCACGCGCGCGCACACAATTTGTTTGGTATCTTTTGATTTTTATGATACAAAAGTAATTTATTTATTAGGTCTAATTATGATCTACGTTTAATAATTATTTATATAATAATAATAATAAAATACATGTACAAACGAATAACGAGAAATAATACAATCTTGATAATTACAATCGGTAGACGACAACAGATTCTATGTACAGAAAAAGAGATTTCTGTCGTTCCCGCTGTTGTTGCGTCCCGATTGCACAAACTACGCGTCGCAAACACACTCGTGCAATCCAAATTGAAGTCGTGAACGAAGCTTGTCCTCGGAACAACGGCATGGACGGAATATCAATTTCATATCTTTCATCCTTTATGTCAGTGTTCGCAGCGATAATTGCTTCGCACGATTAAACGACGATCCTTGAAGATCAATTCGATCGTGCGGAGCAAGGTGCAGTTCGTTATTAATATTAATATTTCTAATAAAAAGAACGGTGTTGCGTCATCATAAATACCAATCGCCGAGTTTTTCGTAGCAATGACTCGACTTCAATTTCTTATTTCCGTGCAGTATCGTAAAAAATATTATAGTAAAACATCCGTCAGTTTAGTTGCCCACTCCACAATAATAATGTCAAGGTAAAATAAAATATATCTAAACATAAACATAGATTCTATTTTTTGATCAATTTATCAGCTAAGAAGTCAACAGTGGAGATTAAAAAACCGTAACAAAGCGCGAAATTATCTGCGATGTTTTCGTCGAGAAGACATATAGATTTTAAATTTACCCACAGATATATTTCTCAGAGTTTTCTCTCAATCCAAATTTTTAACTCGTTCTTTCACGAAGGAAAGATCCGTCGATCCCTTACAATTACATCTCGAGCAATAAGAGAAATAACATCTACTCCACAGATCTCGAATTCATCGCTGATCGTTGCTCGCGATTAATTTGTACTCGCGCGACTCAACACCGTCTGACAAAACACCATCCCGAGAAGAAACACACGTAATATAAATAAATCTAATTTATCGACTGTCCGCGTATGACCCGATAAAATTCGCGTCTCTGGGCAGCCTCTCCCTCTTCTCTCTCCCTTCCTCTCAAACAGAACAAAATAATGTCAAAATGACTCAAAAATGGATCGTTAAAAGTCATTTTTCAATCATTTAATGATTAACGTCAAAATTGCGCTATGATGACTTGTCCCAAACAACACATCCAAAAATGAGATATTTTAAAAATATCTTCCATTTGCGAAGTGCGTTCCGTTTTGCGTTTACAGCGCTTGTAAGCGTCATTTGTTCTTGTTTAATATTTGACCGACAACAAGAATAAACTGATGCTTACAGCGTATGAACGTGAAAACGAAACATCCCTCTTATGTCTCGATTTTGGACTTTTTGTTGTCTGGGATTGTTCTGCTTTGTCTCTTGCGAAATTCGCGAGATTTGAATGTGGAAATCCTAATCGAGATATAAAGCACGTGCCCGTCGCCTATAAGATAAGTAAGATTATCGTACAAGTCCTCGCGAGTCCTCGTGCGCTACCCGGCGCGCAACTTGTCTCGCGGGATGAAACTCCGAGCATTCGCGCACTCGTTTCAATTCCCTCACTCGCAACCAATTTGACTCTACTTGCTGAAAGCCGGATTCAGCTGGCCGGTCTTGGTGCTCGTTGCGTTCGCCGGTAGTGGGTTACTCAGGTGCAGCTTCTCCTGGCGTCTGGCAGCGCGCGCCAAACACATAAGCGCGCCAAGCAAGACGATCGCGCCAATCACGGCCAGGGCGCCGGACACTGCAGCATGAGCCACCGGTGGCAACTCCACCGCCAATTTCAGCAAGGAACGCATCTCCGGGGGTAGCTCATCGACGCACTGCGCAAGAGAAAAGAAAACGTGTTAGTGATATCGGAACTGTGTTTGGCTGCGTTCAGCAGAAAAAGCTGCTTTGCAGTTGTTTATACTTTTTTGTATGATTGGTTTATGCATTTATTATAGATCTAGTAAGGAAAGGACAAAGGGTAAAATAAATCTCATAAAAGAATTTTACAGCAATTGCGAAGCTGCTTTTCTGCTGAACGCTATTATGTCCGTTTCTACCAATGCAATGTAATAGTATAATTTTAAATTTTATTCAACTATGATATAACCTTCATTTTTTCTAGTTCAAACAATTAGAAGTTCTAAGCGTTGATTTTATCAATGTAAAATTAACTTTTTAATCTTAATTTAATTTACTTTTTACTTTCTTCTAATTCTGAGAATTAAAAAAAAGATAGACAATAAGTTAAATGAAGATTAAAGTTAGTCTTACGAGGGTGAAACCTTAGTTGATTTATTTATATACTTAACGCGATGCATTATTAACTTATTATTATTTAAAAAATTTATCTAAATAGATTGTGTGTGTGTGTGCACGCGCATGTGTGTTTATGTTTGCTAAATTAGATAAAAAATTTGTTTTCTTGCCGCTACTAGTTATACATTTCAGTAAAAACTTTTTTTATAATCATATATTTCTGCGTTTTATAACATACTTAAGCATTTAATATTTATAAAGCTAACTTTATAATTGCATAATAATTTTGCATGTTTCAACCTTTATTTTAAAGGTTTTTTTATTCTATACCTTTTTATCGTTTCGTAACATTTTTAAATATATATAATTACTAACATTAGTCCTGTCAATAAAGTCAAAATAAATTATTCTAGATCATTCTATTTATAATATATATGTACATAGTAATATGTTAATGTACGAGATACATAATTAATAAGAATATATTAATACGCTAATTCCATGAATATTTCTCTCATTTAGGAAATATTTAAAATAAATAAGTTAAATTAAAAATTCACTAAGATATAAAATTAAAAGAGAAATATTTGCTGCACTATACATTATGGGTATAAATAAAGAAATTTTTAAACTTGAAAAATTTAAGAATTAAAAGACATCCGGTTCGGATGTCTTTTAATTCTTAAATTCTTTTAATTCTTTTATTTGAGGCAAGCTGACGGCGGAAATGTTATTCGAAACAAGAAGATCAATCTTTGTTTTCACGTTTACTTTAGCGAGAACGTTTCTCGAGATGACCAAATCAAATGTTCTCGCAGTCTCGTATTCGTGTCGTTTCGAATACAAAGAAAATTCTCAGAATCGGAGAGTTTGTTCCTTCTCCTTTTTTCTTTTTCTCTCGCCGTGACGCGGCGCAAGGACAACGTCAAATTCTTTATTAACAACGTCGAGACGAGTTCCATTAATATGAATCATGGGCGAAAAGCGTGCAACAATACGGCTCCTCTACGTGCATGGTATTCAAACACACGTCATTGCCGAGCGGCAAAACGGCGAACGGCAGGCACGTTCCCGCCATTGTCGAGGCAGGGAGGAGGCAAAGATGAAAATTTCACCTGCATGACCGACTCGAGGATGATAGTGACAATTTGTAAGCGACGTGGTATTCCGTTGTCAGTAACTAAAGAGGGAACAGGTCAAACGTATCCTTGAGAAGAGCTCAATTTGATTCCAATCGCAAAACAAGATTCCTCGTAGCATCACACTAATTTGATCGCGTGAAGTGGCTCGCTAAATTATTCAAGATTTGGCAAGTACAATTTTCATGCTAATGAATAATTAATGTCTTTTGTAAATCTTGTCCATCCGCAATCTGCGTTTTTCTGTGTCGGAGCGTATTGTATACGTCAGTATTTTGATATTCGCAAATCTTGTTTTGTGGAGATGAATGCCTCGTTTTATTTCCATTTTGAATACTCGTTTCGTGTCATTTTTTGTCTCCTTTCTCTCGTTTTCATTCCTCCGTCAAAGTCAATGGCGAAGTTTGCGCATTTGGAACAAAGAGAAGCTTCCGATATATTTTTCAAATATATTTATATTTTCTTCTTATTTAGTTATTTTTATGCGTTTTACATTTAATTTGCGGACACTTAAGGAGAACGAGCGAGTCTCGAACATCTTCTCACTTACGTCAAAGCTCTCGTTAGCATAATTAATAAAATTTGCACTACGTTGGCAACTTAATAATTAATTTTTTAAATAGTTTTATTTATACCACGATTATTACACACAACTATCAAAAAGCGATCATCTTTACTTTTTACTCGCATCTTATATTTAAGATTTATAATTTAATCCATCACGCGCGCGAGAGATGCTACGCTCATTTAGCATTCAACTACACCTGCTGCGTAATAATTTACACTAAACATGCAATGATTCAGACATAACTATTCAGTACAAATTAAAACTCTGCAGAAAATTGATTGCAAATTTAACATGTAATGCATTTTTATAACATCGTGAGTATATCTACATTGTTTTAGATAGCAATTAAAAATTCGACAATCACTGCAAGAGATCCATCTCATCAACGATAATTGTAATTATCATTATAAATATATCACATAATGCATTAATTTCACGCGATGTTACGCGCAATATGTAAACAACGTTATTATATTATAATTATTAGTATATATTCTTATATATTGTATAATTACTAACACAAAATCAATAAATGTCTAATAGACATATAGACAGACTCTATAAACAATAATGCTAAATAATTAAAAAATATCGTATACTTACATCCTCGAACCACATAATGGGGAAAATAATGTCGGGGAATGAAGCGACCTGCTTGATATCTCGCACTTGGCTGACTGCAAGATTTATTTGTACCCTTGCTCGTGCCTTCATAGCCGTGCCCATTATAGGCTGCACGTCAATGTACAGCTGATGTTTTTCGGGATCCGGCGGAGATATGCCCGTGACAGCCTCCCGTAAAGCTGGATCGGCTGGAAGAAACAAGCATAATGTGATTGAGGTTCTTAATCACTCGATAGAGTAAGCTATTATTATTCTCTCTTTCATATCGCCATTAATGTCAGGAAACTTGTATTAATTTGCATATCAGGAGACGCAGTAGTGTCTTCGGCCATGTTCAAAAAACTACTAGTTAATTTAAAAGTTAGTTATTTATACATTCTGTCCTTCGTCTAACTTGTTTATACTGTTTATTGTCATTTATTCGAGGAAACACGCCGCCTTAATTTTGTACATACATTTTATTCTTCGTCAAACTTTTATTCTATTAAGTTACTGTCAAACATTGGTTTTTGCTTATTATGTATTAGTTATGCTTTATATTCTTATAAGATTTGTCCTAGAATGTTAATAAATGCTTTATCTATCCATATATCTTTGTCTCTATGAAATTAAATTATCATTAACACATTCTTTATAAATATATTTACGATGTAATTTCAATTTTTTACGTCAAATTATTTTAGAAATTCGTGAAACTAGTTTATCGTTGTTTAACGTGAATCAGCAGAGGTCAGTTTAAGCATTAGTCTGGTTACGCTCGTGTCTTTACATAATAACATATTGCTTCGTTACTTCGCAGTGTCAAAAGTCACCGCGTGCGGTTACACGTACAAAACGGACGTAATGCACCACAGTTAAGTGGCGTTTTAGTCAAGTGGTTTAAGAATCATACTTAAGACTCTTTTAATGTATTTCAAAACGCATAAACAGGAAAGCAATGATATTATAAAATGGAACTCATTCTATCTGTCTCATTTCTATTTTTTTTAAATATTAAAGACTAGCTGTATAACTTCTCTTTATTACGCATTTTCGCATTTACAATTAAATGATTTTTAAAGCAGATATTTATATGTAAGCGTTAACACAAAATAAAAGTTGCGATCATTGTGCTCTTTTCTCGAAGAAATCCAGATGCAGGGGCCACTTACAAAAGATTTTATCAAATTCATAGAGAAATTCGCATCAAAGATATCTTGTATTATATGAACAGAATCGATAAGCATTTTATTAATAATAAAGCATTTTGTGTAAGATAACCAAGGGTCCCAAATTAGGAGGAATAGTCCTAAATTTTATCTCAAATTAAGAACGTGATTATGAATTATCCCTTTTTTAAGTAAAAAAATATTAAATGTAAATAATAATGAAAATAATAAGTGTGGAATTTAATTTTTAACTAAATTCTGTGAAGAATTTAATGATCTTTTATTTAAAAATCTCGATATTAGTCGTAGAATATAAAAAAGTATAATTATCAGTAAAAAAGTACAATTTTACAAAATAAAATGTAATTTCATAATTTCATGTAATTTTTGTTATGACCTCATATATATAATGTTACACATTAAGTGATTAAGTGTGATTATTAGTTATTTAAAAATATAACAATGTAACATCGTTCTCATGTGTTTCATTAGCAATTATAAAAAAAAAAGTTTATCTACAAAAATTTAATTACGACAGTTAATATCAATTATTTTAATCGTCGCGCTCTTTCCTGTTTTAAAAAGTTGGCCACCTAAATTTTGTGTTTTACGAACGAAATCGAGTATCTTGCGTATTTTGTTTGACTAGAGAACGATTTCACACGACGGTGAAACTAGACTTCTACCGGAACGTCATCTAAAATCTGGAGCGCTGAAAGTAAAAGTTTGCGGTGCGAAAATATATGCGCGATAAATGTGAGGGAGAAAGAGAGAAACAGTTCGTATAATATTCCGTGGGAGAATTACGGCGGATGCGTGAAAGAGATTGTTCCTAAGAAAAATAGGTCTCGTAGTAACAGACTGCTCGACCGACTCCAACTTCGAGTTGTAGTCGCGCAGAGCCGGAAGCGACGCGACAAGTAGATCTCGCTTACGAAACTAGCACGCACATAAACGATCTTCGTTAACCGGCCTGTCAGTCGGTCGGTCGGTCGGTCGATCGAGTCGGTCGATTACCTGTTCTTTCTGTAAAGAAAAAAAAACGTGTCTACGTGGGCGCAAGAAGATGACGAATTGATCCGCTTGACAGCGAACCACCAGGAAGTAATAACGGTACGATCGAAGTCGCGGACACATCGATGAGAAGTGTCGGCGACGTGAGGAAGGAAATGCATGGTGTGTGTTGCATATACGACGCAAACAGACTTATCGCGATAATCTGCTAAGAAAATAATTCCCGCAAATTATGTGTTGCGCTTACGTAAGATGATACACTTTTACATACACGCATATGATCGCGTAACTCATCGGCTCAGACGATGCTCAGATTCGCAGTGTCGGAGATTCATGACACGACATGTTACGTCAAGTATCGAATGATGTGTATCGCGTTCCGCGATTAGGAGAGCTCACAATTTCTCGCAATAAATCCTGGGAATAACAATAATAATAATAATTACGGCAAAAACAAGTCGCGATACTTGATGTGTGTTACACAAGATACGTTTCGCGTCATCTTGACGTATACATCATCCGACTTCAAGATATCGCAAGTAACTTTGACAAATATGATAATTGCCAATGTAAAATATCCCGCCTCAAATCTCGTTACAACAACTAATCTGTAAATAAAGTTTCGTCGCTGCGACGAGAAACCGCGAGTTACGTGACACTTACCAAGGTAGAAATGCGGGAAAGTGATGAGAACTGGCGAATCGTACTGGCACAGGGAGACGTTGAACGTGCCCTCCGGTGCACACGGTGGTCCAGCTGGACAGTAGCACTGCTGCGACGCCATATTTTCTACCGAGGTGAAGACATTCGTTGGCGGAGAGAATCTGTAGCCGGGGATTCCTCCGGCTGCTATTACTTCGCGCTAGAAAACAAAATTTTCTTTGATACGCGATGACCAAAGTCAATACTTTATTGGAACTCTTACTTGTAAAATTAGTACCGTCCTATTTAAATAAGAGCATAACTTACACGGGAAAAATTACTTAAGTCATTTTTACCTTACAAGACTATAGTAAAAAATATTCTGGTTATTTTTGCCAAACTTATGACGAACTTTATTTATACCTAAGTGTAAAAATATTGAGCCGAGTAAGGTAAATATTACAATTATAGTGAATTTATTCAAGTAATTATTATCTTACAGAAAAGTAAAAGACATTTATTCTCAAGATATGGTAAGCATAAACAACTTTCAAGACTATATATAGACACTTGTATTTTTATCGCGCAGTAAAGTATTATAATTTTGTCAACTCTAAGGCAAAAAATAAATCGTTGATAAAGTAAATTTTACATAAATGAGCGCTTATCCCTACATGGATCTTTCAATCCCACAAAAAATTTACTAAAATTCATATCAACACATATTAATTTACATTTTTTTCTAAATTGAAATTTGTTGTCTCAAATTATTAAAAAATATATTACTGTAAATATTTTTTGATGCATGATATTTTTAATATTTTTATTTAAATAACGTAACACACACAATTAAAGGAATATTCAATTAATTATAATTAATTATAATTATATAAAAGAACTTAACTGAAATAATTACAATAAAAAATTAGAAATTAGACTATAATTCAATAAATTAGATTTGTACCTATATACATAAAAATATTAAGTTCATGGTTCGCAATACACACAGAAAAATTTTATTTTCTAGTAGTACAAAAAAATTGTTTTAATCAAGATATTAGTCGAAATATTAATGTTATTAATTACAATGTTATTAAATTATTTACATAGATGAACAAGGTGCTATATAAGGTACTTGTAAACAAAATACTTTTCTCGACATCCTCCTGTTTTCATATTTTACCATTTTAAAAAATTATTAAGCCGGTGTTTCAAACGCCTCTGGTCGTATCAGTCAGATAATTAAGGACGACTAACAAAAACACAAACCTGATAAACCAGCGGCAACGTCCGGCAGAGGTCTTTCTCGAAGACCTTGAGCACGGTCTGCTTCGTGATATGAGGTGGGAATATGCTGCCATCAGTGCCCATGACGGAATCGCATTCCTTCGTGGTCCAGTGGCCGAGAGCGTCCTTGCCGTTCCACCTGTCCATTAATCCAAATTTGGTGATATCGCTACTGCCCGTGAACATCGTGTACAGGTCCGTTCCGGTCGCGTTCTTGCCATAAAGCAGACCGAACTGATCATACGGCAGCTTTTGTTCTTTAGGCACGACGTCCTTAGCCAACTTGAGCAGAGGATCGTCGTAACCCCAAAGTAGCTGATCGACTGACACTTCAACGAACGGCTTGATTTTCAGGATGTCCATGATGGACGCCATCGCCAGTCGTAGGAAACGAGCGGCGTGTTTCGATTGACTGGTAGCTGATAGCATAGGAACGTTCGGCACGACCACCAAATCATCATCGGAACCGGATGACAAATCCTAATATTTCAATGAGAAAAGAAAGAAACTGAAAATCTGACCAAATCGTGACTGATTGAATGCAATAAAAGAAAAATTTATAGAAGAATAAATACACGATACGAATTTTTTTAGAATATATAAAAAGAGATAAGAGGACTAATAATATAATAATTAATCCTTAGTACATACGATGATTTTTCATTCTTTTATTACACACGATAGAGTAACTATCCTTACTATTACACTAATGTGCCTACTATGTATGTAAGCTAATTGTTTAAATTAATATCACATAATTATTTTAATTACACTTACAATTTTAATGAAAACTCATAATACAACCTTCTTAGCCTTTATACAAAGCGCATTAATACGGTTAAGCTTAAAATTTTGAGGTATTATTGGATTCGTAAAAATTCCTCTAAATTACGATATGTATCTTTAAAAAAATATTTACTACAATCTAATGGTTGAAAAATAGAATATTATCTTTAACACTGTATATATTAATGAAATTAATAAAAAAAAACCATTCTTATTTATTTGTGCTAGTTTTCTTTATAACTTATTTGAATACAAAGGCACTAATTGGAACGACGCAGTAATCATTTTTAGAAAGGCTATTTATAAGGCTATGATTAAAAAAAATTATTTATAAAGGTTATAACTAATTACTTAACGCTTCTCTAATTTTTCGAAGAAAAAAGGTACGCAAACACGAATGTGACTTAATCGTGTATACTTGCTAAGAATTAACATACACACACATACGACAAGAATAAGTTAATAAAAGATACAGCATATTATTATATAAAATAGCGCAATGAAATAAAAATAAGTAAATAAAAAATAAAGATAATAACAGAAAATTAAAGAATACGTAATAATGTACGGTGAATAAAATAATTTGCGAAAGAAACAGAGATCATTCAAACAAAGAATGGGAAGCTACATTAATCTACGAGTTGTTACAAAGCATCCGCGTAATAAATATTTTCTTCCATAAATTTTCTCTTGAAACAAGAAAACGGTTCGTGTACATATTGTCTTTCTTGTCGGCAAGTTACGATAATACACTTGACTACGCCGTGGAAACGTTTCTCTGAAATGTAGAAAGTCGCGACAGTGATTTCGATGCGCGAGCAAGAGTAGCCGTGCAGCCGCAAGTCGACAGAGGAAATGCGTCTATGACGGATTTAAATAAACCCGGAGGCGACGTGACGCCTTCGATTGTCATTCAACGCGGATTCACTGATTTTTTTTTTCCTTAGTAGCCGACGTTATTTCTGTGCTTCTCGAATAAACGAACAATCAAAGATTGTGATACATCCTATGCGTTAAAGACGCGCATTGTTTTGAATACTAATAAAACGCTTCTTATAATGAGAATATCTCAATCTCAGTCTCAGCTGTTTTAATGCATTGCCTTGGAAAATATTCGCGTGAAAGGAAAGCTAAGCATTAGATATTTATATATTTGTATAAACAATATAAACATACGTATATGTTCATATTTTGTAGAAAGCAACAACTTATAATTAAAAGATACACGATATAAGTTTAGAAAAATTGCAGTTTCAATACGGAAAGATATAAATTTAAATTATAACTTCAACACGGAAATTGAACATTTATTAAAAGATCAATATTGATATAGCCATATATTACATATATGTAGCCTAAGTGTGAATTTAAAACATCAAACTTGGTTTAAGTAAAGAGAGAGAGAAAGAGAGAGTGAGAGTTTTAAATTAACATTATTGCTGTATCGTTAATTATGTCTAATTAGACAAGGGCTTACTGAATTAAAGATGAACGTCTTCTTGACTTTGTAGGTGACGGTTCCATTATCATTGAATTTGATATCCACCTTCTCCCAGCGTTGTTCGTAAACGTACGGACCCAGCTCCTGCAGCGCTGGTTTCTCACCGTTGTTCAAAAATTCATCGGCGTTCGTCACGTTGTAGATGTAAACTTGCATACGCGGCACGACCGGCGGCTGCTTCCAGAATTTGTACGTGCGTCCACCCTCTCGTATCGCAAGCTCCTTGTCCAGGATTAAGTTGATGAGATTCGGAAATAGAACCGCCAGAACGGCAGCCAAGATTATTAGCAAGACTCCGCAGGAAACGGCCGCCCCTGAGGAAGAGGAAAGAAAGATGAGTCATTGTCGTTAGTTAGAAGTGCACTTTGTTTTTTTTTTTAACGCTGAAAGGAATTAGCATTAATAATCCTGAGAATCAGTATGTTAAAATAAGTGAAATAGAAAGGAATTCAGAATTCTCGTTGTATTTGTAGTCAAAGTATAAAATTAATTTATTTCGATGTATATTGCATGAAAGAAGAAAAAGTTCCATATAATTTCTCATTTCTGGACATGATTTCATGCGGTATTGCTGAACGACAGTCATAACAACCACAAAGCATTGCGTTGTAAGATAAGAATTTATTCCTCTAGTTACATATTCTCGCAAGATCGATACCAAAAGGAGTCGAAGGAGAGTATTGAAACAACAAAATTAATTTATTTCACGAAGATACGAAACTTCCGTTAATTTTTATTCCATTTCTGTCGGTTTTTCTCACAAGTCTTCATTTTTACACTTCGTATCAAAGACAACAATCCCGAAGACATGGAGTAATTGACGAGTAACACGATTATCTTTCGAGGTAATCGTGAATGTAATTACGTCATGATCTAACGACCTTCGATCGAGGTGGTCGACCTAACAATCGACTCGATCAACAGGAGTCAAACACAAAAAGGAACAAGGACAGCTAGTTTTAAAAAAAGATGCACTATGCGACGTCTCCTTCAAACGGTCGTCTTCCTTCCCGTCGGCACACATACAATATCACGGTTATATTCTGAATAAACTTTATATTCCTTTTAATGCTCGTATCAGATAGTCAGACTGGATCGATGATTAGGATTAACGATTGCCCAGGTACTATTTCAGCTAACCACATTGAAAATCCCATTTAATTGAATCAATTAATCTCTTATTTAATTATAGGTAAATAAATCCTTGGTTGATGCGATGAAATAATTTAGCAAATGGTTTGATTATTGTTTCATTTTACTCTTGTTTCTGCTAACACAAATAATAGAATTCTCAGAGCACGATACAACGAATCAATTGTGATTGGACGAACAGAGCAATTGTTAATCGTAATTGTCAACTCGTAGTCTGATGATACCAGTTTAAGAGCAAAACAATCGCCAGATGTAAGATGGGACCATTTGCACCTTTCTCGTAAACATTTATCCTTCTATACGGTCCGTTCCTCACGCGTGCGTTGCGTGTTATTATTTATGCACTTATGCCGCCGCACGCTTGCAGTTTTGCAGTTAGGTACTTGCGGTAAGTAAGTGCCTGGTAACCGGTTAATCGGAAAGACGTAACACTAAATTGAGGACTGAAGACTCCAGATAAAAAATTCGTAAGAATGTATTGGAATTTTAAATAATTATTCCACGTGTGGAAGATTGGAAATTTATGCGTCGACCAGTAACAAGATAAAAAGTCATCAGGATTGTTTTAGAGGGATTTTATGAGGCATATAAATGTAAGAAACTTTCCTATTTTTTTTTCAATCGTAAAATAGTATTCTCTTGTTATTTTTTTATTTATGTCTTTAAATTATTTTCACTTTTAACCTGTTTAAATGTGAAGTTCCTTGATATTTTAAATTAAACATACATCTTTGATTCTATCTATGTAAAATCTTTTGATATACTCGTGTGCCTTGATCGCACCAAGAATTAGGAAATATAAAGAATTGAGAAATTTATCCTTCTCAGCTGTTTATACCAAAAAGAGTCTTAACATGGCCAAGACCTTCACCTCATTAGCCAAATCGTGAATTTTGTTTGATTCTCGCATATCACACTTGCGAGCAATTATTACTGTTTAGCAATAAACGTTCACGTATCAATACAATTTTCATGGCGAGGTCGCAGTCATTACATAAATTTCACGCGGTGCGACGTTGTGTCAGAAAAGTATACATAATTAGTTGTCATTAGGTTAACGTGTTAAACGCATACATATTTAATTTTCTAATTCATTTAAATAAATTCAATACTTCAAGAATCATTTATTTTTCAATATTTAATATCTCTTATTATTTTAGATAAAAGATAAATGTTCAATATTAATAGCTATAGATTCTTCACTTTGATACACTTATAGAATATAACGATTTTTTTGCTGTTAAATATCTAAATTTAACAGCTGCTGTATGAATACATTAACAAATAACTCTTATTATTAGATCTTTATTAGATTTATAAATGTTTATGTCCTTCGTGCAATTGTCATCAATTTCGTTGTTTGTTTTCTTCACGAGTAGGGTTACCAACCGTATACTCTTTTTTAAAAGTACATGTACATGCATACTCTTTGAGCTTGTAAAGCCTATTCTACAATTGCGTAAGCATAAGTGTAAGTGGTTGTAGTACTTGTAGTTGTAAAAATGCACCAATCAGAGCCGGATACAAGAAGAATATTCTCTCCTGTAATTAGTCTAAATAATTCTTACAACTACGCTTACATAATTGCAATGTAGAATAGGTTTTAAAGTTCTGGTCATTAATTAAAATTGAATATTTATAAAATTATATTAATAAGAATTATCACACAATATAAAATTATATGTTGTAAAATTTTCATTTTATTAAATATCCTACATTTAACGCATAAAAAATTATACATCCTTCTTCCACCCTCGAATCATCTTTTATGAAGTATATATTGTACTCTTTCTCTTTGTCTCTCTTTTCTTGTGATTCAGATGTAGTAACCCTACTCGCGAGACTTACTGATACATTAACACGTCGATATATCACGTTCCTTTTCGTTCTTCCCAACGAAATTACAAAACTACCGCCTACGCGACACGCAAGCGGAAGAAAGCTGACCGTGCGGCGTCCGATGTATCAATGCGCGTACATCGGTCTCGCTTTCCCCCCCCCTCCTTCTTTACCCCCATTCGTCCCGACTTTTCTTTTCCTGCTTTTCACGCGCGCGCGAGCGCACATATTTACTTCACAATCCCGCGGGGCGATGATTTTTGCATGGTTGCGGTTGCATCTTTTTATATTGAAAGAAATAACGGAACCGGACGTGTTCAGATCGCAATATAAGGTGAAACCGGAAGCATGTCAAATAATCACGATTCTCAAAATTTATGAAGCGATTATTAATTTTTTAGACCTCAAATATTTCAGGAATGTTCTCATTTTCTTTCGCGTTGAGTGTTCATCTTATATCATTTCCGACTTATGCAAACTTTAGTCATTATTCCTAATCCGAGGACTAAAGAAACTCAGCGCTTTTGATTTTAATTTCTATTTTTCTACGTAATATGTGAATTGTTTTTGGAACTGGATCGTGCTATGAAGTGATGTAACGTCAAAATATGACAGAGAAAAGGTAAATAACCATTCTTGCGGTGAGAAACACAAGCAAAAATTTTCGAAACTTCTTGCGTTTTTCTTTTCCCTCGAGATCGTAATTCTTGCTTGGTAGCTACGTTTGCTCGCCGTCGCGTAAACTCGAGCGAGGGAATTTCTCTTATTCCGAAGTGTTGCGACCGTGCAACCATCCGTTTTCGAGTACTTGACCTCCATTCCCTTTTTAGCGCCGTCTAACTTTGTGAATGGTGTGCGATGTACAGCTGCATCGTAATTCCGTGCATTGCGCCTGTGGAACAATAGCATGTTAACTGCGAGTGACCAACTAGGACGTGCGCAAGAAGCCAAACCTTTGAGTGTACACGATCTTATATGCATATCTACGAGATTGCACTCAATTGAACATTTGAATCTAGATATAATTAATATGTCCAAAAATCATTTATGCGGAAAGAATATTTATTTATAGTATAGATATTTAATATTAGAGTACAATTTTTTTCGAAATATATAGAAAAATTGATTTTCCTGAAAATCTAGAAATTTAACTCGATACAAATAATTTTGTTAAATTATCAAATTAATTGATGAAAATTTTTTTCACATAAAAACATATATAAATATATAATATTATATGGAAATATTTCTATATATTTTTTTTTGTAAAAATTTTGTTTTTTACAGAAATAGTATTATAACAATGATAATGAAGAGACATAAAAAATAATTAAAAAATAATTTCTTTTTTACAAAAGTTTGAAGATAAACAAAATTGCCTATATATTATGATTAACGGTGCATATATATATAATCACAAAAAAGATTCTGCTATTTAGTGGTTCCGTGTTAATGTCAGAGGATTTTCTATTTATATACGACCTCAAGAAAATACTGTACAAAGTAGAGGCATTTCATCTAATCATAAGGTGCTAGAGTTAAGATTGCAATTCTGTTAATGCTAGAAGAATGTCTTGCATGTACTGACATGCACGCGTAACTACGATAACGCGTGAGTGACAAACTTCTTCTATATAACAAATAAGCATGCCGTTAGTATCTTAGTATATTTTCTTATTTTAAAAGACTATTGTTATTATAATAGAATTTTCTATAAAGGAATTAGTCTTTATCATAGCTCATGTGTCCTTATGTTTATAGGTGTATGTAGATGAATACGTGTTATGTAAATATACGCACCAATTCATGTAAGATTTTTTATTTAGAGGAAATGCTAAAAGGAATTTCTCGCTTCATTAAATTAGCAGAATTTTTCTTTGAATGAAGCAATTGTTTCTTATTTTTTCAAACTTGATTTTTTTTACAAAAATAATAATTGTAATGTAAATATTATTTCATTGAGCAAATATTCCAATAAAAGAGTTCTTTCCGCACAAAAATGCATCACAAATATCTATATTAATGATTAATGCAAAACTGATGTGAAATCCATTCATAAAAATGTAGATCATAGATACGTTGAATCAGCTTCCAAGTAATATATTCAGAACTCGGTCATTTAAGGAATACATGCGATTACCAAAGCGCGTTTACGCAAGTGCGCTGAATTCGGAGTCGCGCGGCATTCCCGTGATTACACGTGAAAACCAGCGTAAGCGTAAAAATCAACTGTCCCGGAGATCTTGCGACACCTCTTTGTGTGCCGTATGCGACCGATTGTTTGGCTAAAAAGCCATTTGCGTTTTCAGTCACGTAGAATGATATACCGGGCGGAACCGCGGCCTTCAGAACGAATGATTCCATTCTTTGCGACGTCCGGCGGACATGATCGGCAGGAGTGGTCCGTGTGAACATGGCTTAAGTTTCAAAATGTACTATAATGAGGGAAAAAAATATAAATTAACATTTTACCCGTTAAATTTCCCTTTCGGATGCGGAGGAAGGGAGTAAAAATTACTGCGCGCATTTTGCAGCAATATTGAATGTCAAAGACAATTAATTGCGCAAGAAGAAGCGCAGGGACGAAGATGGCAGGGGGATGGACGTATTATTAACCCGTCGAAAAATTGCACGATTCGTTTCGAGACATCGGATGTTGCATCGTGCGTAATTATCGATCGGCAAAGCGCGGACGGACGATTGCAGATAATTTTTATTGCCAGGGTTGCCTCTTCGGACACGTTCCCGCTGACATCGCGGTCAGAAGTTTTAACATCTTTTAACGAAATTGCGTCTTGTTACAAATGTCATTGCTTGTATCTTTTTTTTTTTCCCCCTGTTAAAACCCTTCTCGAGAGATAGAGTGACCTCGACGATCTGGTAACATTCTATAGAAGGGCAATATATCGATCGTCCTTGTTCGAAGACCATGACAGCTCCAAAATGTTGTTCTCCTGGCAAACGCAAAGTCAGTGGTCGACAACCATACACGCGCATCGACTGCATGCGCAATAAGCGACCTCGTCGTCATGTAATAGCTTCGTTCTTATAGGAGAAAGGATGTCTTCGCATGACGGATTCGAGTCGCACGAGACCGAACGAATGCCTCGCAATGTACTCAATGATCGACGTGCATTATAGTACATTATGCATTCAAGTACTTGCGATATTTTGTAAAATAATATTCTGCAGACTGCATAATGTAATATGCCTTCATTTCTGTTTACTTATATCTCTCTACGTTGAGAAACAGCGTTTCTTTTTCTAGAACGTTATATATTTTCGAAAATATCGCTTTGTTAAAATTGCAGCTACAAGTTCTCGATCTTAAAAAAAACACAAGTCAATTTAATAATTTGAAGTCGCACAAAACCGAACAAACGCATTGCAACATACTTGACGATCGACGTACATTGCATTACATTATGCGTTCAAGTACTTGCGATATTTTGTAACATAATATTTTACAAATCATATAATGTAGTGTCTCTTTAATTCCTATTTATTTATATCTGTAAAAAAATAAAAAAATATAGTTTTTATTATACATTTTTTTAATCATGGCCTTATCAAAATTGCAGCTACATATTAAGTTCTACCAATTTTTAAAAAATATAAATTAACTTAATGGTACTTGAATGATCACAATATTAGTGATAATCGGGTACATAATACTTTCTAACAAGTATTAGGCATAATTTAGAGTTTAAACTTTAGACGATGCACGATTCGACGAACGGATCGTGAGAACGAGACGAACTCGTGGAAAGATCACGACGAGTGGGTCTGGCGAATCGATCGAAGGCGAGGAACGTGCCGGTTTTGAGAACTGAAAGTTAATTCTGTTCTTTCAAGGCTCGATGAGGTTCGCATTGGGTATGGAAGAATTTCGAGGTGTAATGACAAATTAATTATGCCAGGCACACGCATACACGTCAATTGACGTCACAAGATTGACCTTACAAACACCATATATGGTACAAATATGGTTCGCCGTTGTCTCTTTTTTCGGTCGATTATCATGGCCAGTCGACTTTTTATTATCGATTAATAAAAGACAACTTGAATCGGGAGCCTCGATGACATGACATACATACGTGGCACACACACAGGTGCAGTGAAAAGTATTATAAATGCAAAATTGTGACCTTTCAGAAAAGTTACTGGTTCAAGGTTTTCGTACGTATGACTTCTTAAGAAAAGTATACAGGATGTAAATATTTCGAAATTTCGCGCGTTACTTGGAAGTTGCGGCTTTACAATATTATTAAAAATAATAGCTAGAAAATATTTAAAATTCAAATCGCAATACCCTTCGATAATGCAATTGCTGTGAAACCTGGAAAAGTAAGTAAAATGGTATGAAAAACGTGAAGCACACCGAGGACAATTGTAACTCTCTATTGGCCATGTGGAATTTTACACCTTCCGTCAGCAAGTTGTTTCTCTAAACTTCAGTATAGATTTTTATATTGCATTCCCCGGACTGTACAAAAAGCTGAAAAAATTCTTATACACTTGTGAAAGCTTTAAACAAGTTTTTACTGTCATGAAAGTCGTCGAAGTGTACTTTATTTACTTCTTCCAGATTTAAATTATAGAGATATGCGAATCAAGATGTGAGATCGCGAATAGAATCAAATCGAATTAAAATTTTTTACATCAAATTGAATAGAATCAAAACTTTTTTACTCGAATTCACTGTGATTTGATTTGATTCGAATTTGAACTATATTCGCACACCTCTAATTTAAATTTGTTTACCAGATTTTATAATAAAATGTGAGGGCTGTGCCACTAATTGACAGATGAAGGATTAAATTTGCATCTTATCTGGTATTATTATTATTAATATTATTATTATTATTACGTCTTGTGTATGGAACTCTTTTCCTGCATTATAATTTATATAAAAAGAAGGCAAAAGAGACAAAACTGGTTATATCTGCGGTTGCTGCCTAAATATTTAACGTAACGATTGCTTAACATTAAATTTCGTAACTCGAGCGAGCAATTAGTTATTACGATTATAGAACTCTTTTTTATTTTCTTCTCCGTTTCTAAAAATTTTTCTCCTTACTTATCGCGATATCATTATATGTTAAGCAAGTTAAATAGGATTCGATCTCGTAACGTGTATTCGACATAAAGTTCATTCCACAATAGTGTAAGAATAACTGATCACAGTGAAATATGAGGAGAACATTCGACTGTTGATCAATTTTTACAAAATCGACTACTTACAACTATGCTTACGTAATTGTAGAATGAGCATAACAATGACTATTTACGACTTCCATGTACCAACACTATCGTTACTATTATCGTTATCGTTATCGCCGATATCTCAGATATCTGAAAACGGCATTCCGACCGAATTCTTTCAACATAAAAGAATCTTGCAACGCACGCGCTTTCGGTGGCCGCGCGCGGTGCAGCCGGTCGCCGCTTTCTAAATTTCCACGCGGCAAAATCGATACCGCGCGATCTAGAGCGTAATCGTTGGCCCGCACACCTGCATTAACGTCGTTAGCGATAAATACACACGTTATTTGCGCTAACATGCGCTACGCGACGATACACATACGTTCGTGTACACGTCTGTACATATGTGCATACACGATGCGTCAGCCGTGGAGACTTTAATGAAGCGAGGCGGTAATAATGGTCGGCGTATGTGCGCCGCGCTCGACGGAGCGCGCGCAGCGGACCCAAGCAAAGAAAGTCTTACACAGCCTCCTCTCGGCTCGCTGTAATAATCGCGATCAAAACGCGCGCGCGCGGCGGCTGACTTGGTGTCTCTTTCTCTCCCGTGGGAAGAAAGTTACGCTCCTTATCGATCGTCGTAATCCTTACTCGCGTGCGCGTACACACGCACGCGCGTGAGATTCGCTCTGGCCGCGGGATTTTTCTATTTTCTTGTCTCTTCGCGTGCGGAATCGTCCACGTAACGACACGCCGCGCGCCGGGAAAGGAAAGTTACGCCAGCCATAAAAAGACGCGTGTAGCATAATCGGCTTTTCCCCCCGCAACCCCGATCGTCGCGCGACGTGATAATAGATTAACATTCTATTAAACATGCGGTGTGATTTGTGTCATTATTGTGAAACACGCTATGGAGATTGAAATCCAATACGGAAGTATAAGAATCTTTCCATTTTTACAGTCTTAAATGAGAGCCTAGTGATCTCATTAAAGTTACTGAGTTAAATTGTATTATATATATATAGTTATTATATTACAAGTGTCGTTATATTAAAATTGTTAATATTGAATCTCTGGATTATATTTGTGGAAAATATAATCTCAAATTATTTTATTAAATCAATTAAATAGAGAAGAATATTTAAGAATTAAAAATAAAATAGATGAAGAATTTTATATATGTAGATATGTATATATATTATACTTATACAGGATGTATACTAAACACATTAAAAGATTTTATGGAATAATTTCTCGATACTCTAAACCGAGCTAAAAACGTGATCATGGCGGTGGTCTCAAAATCAAAGTCGCTACAAATACTTCGAATCGTTTGATAGACCAATCAGAAAAAAAGAACTTTACAAATTGACCAATCAAAAACGTTTTAATGCATTTGTAGCATCGCGTTGACCATACTCCATACGTCCGAAACAGCTTAGTTTCAAAAATACAGGGTATCATAAAATTTCATTTTTTCCCAAAATTTCGAAAGACGAAAGACATTCGAATTATTTTGATGAAACTTTAAATACATAGAAAGTTTCAAATTAATTTAAATGGCTTTTTAAATTTTTAGAAAAGATTAAATCTTTTCTTTTCAATTTTGACACTTTGTGTCTTTGAAACTAATTGTAAGCCGTTTCGAAATATTAAGTTTTCGTCTTGAATTTGTGAGAAATCATCTTTTAAAATCTTTTAATTTATTTACAATTAACTCTATATATACATATATTATATTATGTATGCATGTATGTATATATTTTATAAATTAAATGCATTGCAATCTGATCGAAAGGATTGGATGTCTATAACCCTGAAAATACTGTGATGATTACGTTATGATTTTGCAACATCATCGAAAATTAATATACGTTACGTTTGCCTCGTGGTTCGATCGATTTTATGCGCGATAGACAAGACGCGTGTATCAAAAACATTTACATATCAAGAAGTGTCGGACACTCGCACTCATTAGCTAGATTGACGTTACTCAAGAGAAAAAAGTATTTCGATGTTAAAGCGTAACAAGGTCATCATTAACATATAGAGCTATTCATATATGCAAATGTTCTTCGATCAAATCGTAAAAGCTTAAAAAGCACTAAACAAACATTGTCAGACATGTTTAATGTATCTCCTCCCATGTAAAAAATCGAAATATTCATTATTAAAAAGGAAAAGTCAGCTTTAAGTTTTAAATTGCTTACTAATTTAATTTGTGTTATTACTATCTCTAGTGCTAGTTTCACCGAAACAATGTACTAAATTTTAATAAATATTTATTTGAATTGTATTAACTAAATATTTATTTACAGCAAATCAATATTTTTAACAAAAAAATAATACTTAAATCTCAAACACATATTGATACTTTTTGCAGCAAATAAATATATGTTTACATTTAGTAATATTTAATTAGTATTATTTAAACAAATAATTATTAAACTTTACTAATTTGGTTTTCAGTGTTAAAATTGTGTTTCAAGAGATTAAACTTTCAGTTAATTTTACACAACTAGATTTATGTACATTATTTGAGCACTAAGATTCACCTTAAGCTTCTTCCGCAGCAGTTAGAAGAAAAAAAGTTATGAAAAATTATTGATCTTTCACAACTTTCCTAGACGAGCTTATGTTCATTACATAATGTAGATTAATCTCGATTTAACTTACTTACTTATCTTTCTACTCATATCGAATAGAAAAATATATCTACATTGAGAGAGAAAAATGAGCATTAGAGAGAGAGTAAAAGAATATTTTATAATATTATACAGCCGAGTTTTTAAAAAAATTTCTTAAAAGGATTTCTCCTGAATTTATTCAGACTCCAATTTTGGAGCATTTTCTTTCGTCGATCCGAAACGCTCTATTTATGCTCGTACGATGCGTGGACGGATTGACAATGGACGTCTTCATTCATCATGTTTCGTGAGGAAACGTGCGAGGACGAACGACACAATTACGCACAAACACACGCGCATCGAGGTGCGACGTTAACAACAATGAGCTACACGTGGAAGCGCGGCGCCGCGCCGTGAGCGAGGTCAAAGAGGAAAAGCGGAAACGCTCGTTAACGGGGATCGGCACGGAGATCGCGAAGGTAACGCATGCTCGACAATACGAAGTACCCATCACCCCGTAATACGGGGGTCAATACGGGCGTGACACGCGTTCTCGCGTTACAGTGCCCGCAATCCGCGTCGGCGACAGGCCAGGAAACGGCCGGGAAGACGGCCGGACAGAAAGTTACATTACGTCTTATTACCGCGCACGCGATTTACTCGCGCGCGGGCAGGAACACGGCGCACCGCGCAATGCGCAAGAAAGCAGGAAAAAAATAGCGAACGGTGAAAGGATTTCTCGTTAAGTGTCCAAAGAAAAAAAAGTAACGTAATGTCCGAGGGCAACATCGCGGAAATTTCTATTGTTTAATTAATGTTTATCTGCGCGGCGTCGCCTATTCATAGCGCGCGCAAATAATGCGTCCAAGGTTGATTGCGAGAATCTCTTGCGAGAGATTCCGCGCGAATCGTTACTGCTCGTTAATGGTGTTCCAAGTAATGAAGATTAATGAATCTATATTTTTAATAACCACCTCTCATAGATCAAGTTTCGCGGATAAGTTCTCTTTATAAATGAATCTCGAAATAATTTTTCATGGAACGCGATGTTTGACTTTATTTAAGCGAACGTTTGCTCTTAAAATAACTCGCGGTTTCTCCTAATTGCTTGTCTTTCCCTTCTATTTTACTTTCGCTGCAGGAACAATTTGCAAGCCTCGATTAGTTCACGGGGATAATGAGGGAAGGATGAGTCATGTTAGTCATAAGAGAATCGTTTTGCTGGCATTAGCGCTTTGAGGTGATATAATGCTGAATTTATCATACAATTTGTCGCACAATTTACTGCTGATGTGTGGAAATGGCTCGCTTCTTTAGCTTTGCCGATGCTCATCAGCGTCACTCTCTTTCGCGTCGTCTCTAGAAGAATCCACATATTTTATCTTTCACAAGTGATCCATAGGTGATCTTTTCACGGTGGAAAAGGGAGAGGAGAAAACAAATGAAATGTCAGAAAACCTCGCGGTACAAAGCGTCTGAAATTAGACGTGGATGTATTTTAATTTTACTACTGTACTATTACTGCTAAAAATATACATACAGAACGCGCTTAACATAAACTACAGATTTTCAGCGTTGACAGCGAATTTTGGAATACAGTCTTAATACGAATATAATTATATTTGCTACCTATTATATATTTGCTTTAGTAGCACCTAAATATTTTTGAACCTTATCTTAAATATTAAAACAAAATGATATTACCACTTGTGGATAGGAACAGAATTATTTTTAAGTAGAAATTCAAGAAATATATAACGACAATGTAACGATATCACTTCTATCATTAAGAATTATAGAATCGAGGCCACAGAAGCGTAAATGAAGCTTCCAGGAGGCGGAAATTGAGACAACGAGACGTGAAGGAGGCGTTTACGCTCCTCTTACAATTATAAGCTTCGTTCATATTTCTATGTTTCCCCTTATATTCATCTTACATTTCAATTATTATTTTCGTCAGAGCCGTTTTTCTTGAACGATACACGGGCGTGTATCTTTTCATAATGGAAATAAGAGAGGAGAAAACAAATTGAACATCAAGGAAACACAATTAGGATATCGTGGATACAGACAGCGGGACTTTCGGCGCTCTAATTCCCACCTCGGTAGAAGATAGTCAATCCGTTCTCACGCGTGCCAGATATTATCGCCGAGCTACTGTTGACAATGCAAAGCGGGATATAACCCTCCGTGAGATACAACCGCAGTCTTTCTCCGACCCCCGTCCTCCCGTAGAAATCCCGACATGTCGCCGGAAGCCCCTTTTCGTTTATAAACACCAGAGAACGGAACGGAGAGAGAGAAGTGACGAAATATTGATTGCTGCACTAGAATCTCTTTAGGATCGAGAATAGGTGTTTAAATAGAGTAGAGAAAGAGAGAGAAAGATGCGGTTCGTTAGATACGCTTAGACCAATTTCCTGAGATTCCCGTTATACGTGGAAGAAACGCGAAATAACACGTCTCTTCACGTTTCTTCTTTCTTAGGTGTATATTTTACGTATATGTCATATATATATAAATATATATATATATATGATCGCACGCGCGTACATATACATACATATAATTTGCAAGCGGCACCGCTGCACGCAGAACTTTCTAACGTACCTATCTGTGCATTCGCAAACCGAGCGATTATAAAATTGCAGCCTTAAACGAGCGGATCGTGCCGTGCGTGTAAACGGCCGTCGAACGCGAAAAACTCGGCAGAGCCAAGGAAGTAAACCTAATGCATTGTAATAAGAAGGTAGAAACGTATAAAAGGATGAGGACTGTTATAAAAGGCTGAATTAAAACTGTTCAATCGACTGTTATCCTTTCATGATAACACAGTCGATTGAACAGTTTTAATTAAAATATCCTTTCATGATTTTTGTATTTCGGTTGCAGAGATCCTACCTTATTTTTTGCAAAGGAATTTGTGGACAGAAAATTTATCCGGATATTATATTCAATGTAATTAAATATCATACGCACGCACACTGAAAAAAAATTTATTATACCTTACAAAATATTTTTTTTAAATATTTGTAAGTAAATACGTTTACTCGAAAAAAAAAAAAGATAATTAAGTCAAATTAATGGTTCTTATATCAAGTAAATATATGTTAACATTCAGTAAACGTTTATTTACAAATATGAAAAAGAATATTTGTCAAGAAATATAGTAATGTTTTTTCAGTGCTCTATTGTGTGTGAGACGCACCGTAATATTTTATAGAATTGGAAAGGATAAAAGACTATCTTCTTGCCTAGGTTTTATTCGATGGAATACACTGAAAAAAAGATACTTAAAAACTTATTTATGAGAAATATATTTATTTCACTGAAACAAATCTTCATTTATCATATATGCGACAAAATAAAATTGTATTTTTAGCAAATGAGCCATCATTTAATTTTTTTTTACAATAAATGAGATATATACAATATTTCATAAAAATGTACCTATATTTTGTCGTCACAATCAATTTTTTGCTTAACTATTAAGTATCGAAGAAGATGTCATAAATAACATTTGCTTCGCAATGCTTCGACATTTTTCACTATAGGTAGCTAATGAGAGCTCAAGATCTTTGCTTAGTAAGCAAGGTGATTCTTTATTAAAATAGTCATAAATAACATCTACACGTCATGTCCTGATATCGAAAACAAGAATAATTTAGAATTATTCGATAAAAAAAAAGTTTTTTTCGGATAATTGGAAATGTCACAACATCGATAATACGATAAAAGATTTAAAAATATGCACATTCCGTAAGACATTATTTGTTAATGAATCATCTCGGAAAGTTACGAGAATGTAGACATTTACAGAACGGAAAGCCACTAAAGTAATGCTAAACATTGTCTCTCTCATATTTTGAAATAAAAATATCATAAATTATTATTAATATAATAAATCTTACTTAAGAAAGATCATAAGATTTAAAAAGTAAACTCTGTCCGGCTTCTAAAGATTAACAATGTAAAATTTTACGTAGCAGTTGAAGCAATATAACAGCGCTCGTAAAATTTAATTCAGTCTAGCCTATGTTTTACCTTTATCGCAAAAAAATTTCGTTTTTTTAAATAATAAACGATTTAGTCTAACTGCGCTATCATCTCAAGCTGCGCTCGGGATAAGCAGGTAATTGCTACGTGGGGGGCGTTAGAAACGGCTTTTGCCTCTTTTCCCTTCATCACGCGGTACATTACGAAACTAGATGAATTGTATGTAAAGATAAGCGTTGCAGCAAGCAAGTCGCAGCTTAGACCTGGCTACTTTCGTAATTTCTCGCGAGCTACGAGGAGAACCTCATCTTTTCATCTAACAGTAATTGCCGCAAAAGATGTTACTCATTGTGATGCCTATTCTTAACTTTTACCCGCGCCGAGGCTCTATTCAGACCCCGGGATCGCCTCCTGTTATTACACTTCTTTCCACGAGGCCGCCGGTTCAGTCGGTGATACAAAAGTAACGGTGCGCGCGTGAGCCGTTGTTAGCGCGAAAAAGACCGAGTGAAAGTCCAGTTAGTTTCGAGAGTGATTCAAGATCGATCTGCCTCTACGCGCACCTATAATAGATAAATTCATTACACTGCGCACCGCATCGATCGCCTTTAAATATCCGAATGATAATACCCATCCGTCGTAATGTAGTAGCAAATTGCTTTTGTAAATCTTCCTTTTCTGTGATTAAATAACACATCGCTTAAAAGACAAAAATTTCTATTTCTCTCATTTTGCACAGTAGATTAGATAATTTCTAATGTATTCGCGCAAATAACAGTGTGAATACGATTTTTTCTTCTTCGACTTGGTACTGTATAAACGTATGTAATGTTAACGTAATCTATTCTTTCTTTAGATTTATTATTTAACTCAGTCATTAATGATAATTAATCATTATCATTACTTACAATTAGACTTTGTTCATCATTTTATCCAAGTAATTTTGTATTCAACTGCATTAACAATAAGTTTTCCTTTTTCTAAAAATATATATTTTTTTTATAAATATATTATACAATAAAATAAAATTTAAATTAATATGAAATTTATTTTATAAATAAAAAATATTTCTTGAGAATATCTCATGTCAGACTTTTAATTACACTACTGAAGAATGAATATAATCTATAAACATATTATAATTAAAATTATTATTTACGCTAACAGTCAGATTTCTTCAAATATTGAGTCACGTTGTTAAAGTACGCATGTTTCATGAATGCTGGCAGTCACACGTCGCGCAATCTCTGCGAATTCTATAGACATTCACGCGAACGCGTGAGTTGGCTCGCTTTCGAGAAGATTCGTACGATAAGACTACGCATATGTCGGACGTTATTAATTAATCTAGCACAGTTTGCGTAAATCGAGCTATAATCAGAGTAAAGGCAGCATCCGTGTACCACGATTATGACACAGCGCGTTTCCGCTCCTGATCCATCCGTTTCTTAGTGAGCTAATGCGGATTACGGTCGTTAAGCCGACAGTAAGACTATGCCGTCAAGAATACAGTAAGACACCGAGAGAAAGTATGAAAAGGTGCAAAGGTCTCTCTCTCTCTCTCTCTCTCTGTTGAGTAGCAAATGACATTAAAAATACTTTAATTGAAATTGAAATTGCTTTCTATGTTACGCGAAACATACACATTTATATCTCTTATTATTTTGCTTATTATTATTGAATAAATTAAATTATAAACTTCACGGATTATATGGGGAAAAAGATTAAAACTTCTTTCTCTATTTTATATATATAATTTTCTCTTTCGAACGAATAAAAAAGCGTTTTTCTTCCGATGTTTCTAAAGCGACTGATTCTGAATTTTAGAGAGAAGATTGAGTTGAGGTGAAGCTATAACAAAGAATACCGTGATTTTATTCTTTAACTCTCCGTCGACAATGTTAGACTTTAAAGATTAAATAATTTTTTTATTGCAAATTGTGAAGGATAATTTGTAAAAAATAAATAAAATATAATCTAATTTCTATAATAATTAAAAGATTGTTAAAGCTTTTATAAGTAGAATAAGATTTTTTTCAGATTTTTACATGGAAAAAACATTAAAACATATAAAAAATTATAGCTATATAGATACAGATCTGAAAATAACTTTGTTGGACTATTAAAATAATTTGTACGATACTCAAACCAATTGCTTGAATGCCACTTTTTGTAACATTGTTCATCATGTTTGAGTTTCTTACATAATTCCTTTGATGAGTCGACCAAATTATTTTTAGATTTATATCTACTTAAATTTTTAGATATCTCTTCAAATTTTTTTTTTTTCATGTATACAGTCCGGAACAATATAAAAATCTGCACTGAAATATAGACAGGGCACAAATATGTGAAAATTTTATATTATAGAAATGTAGACGGAGGGTTAAAATTGATATTTTATTATGCAAGTGAACTCGTATGGAATGTCTTCGACATATGACCGCCGACGTAATCAACGTCGGACATCATTTGTCACTGCTAATCTTTGCGTGACATGTTACGTCGTTCCTCCTCATTAACCTTTCAACCGAAAGCTTCTTCCGCTGCCTCGACTTCGCTCATACTCGTAGAAAACAGTGAAGATCTCAGTTACGTCAACTATAAGTATCAACTACAATACTCTATTTTTATTCGTAGTTTCTATCCTTCCGTGTCGTATTCAAAGAACTGTATTTAAACTCCAATATGTTCGTTTTGTCTTTCTTAACATAGTTAGATAAAGTCCAATTACACTGTAATAAATATTATTTAACTGTGGTTATAGTTAAATAACATCTATTACGGTACTGTTGCAGTTAAATAATGTCTACTATTTTACATAATTTTTTAATATTTTAAATGTCATGCAAAATATTTCATTAAAAAATAAAAAATCTCAAAGGAGCCTATACAAAAAAAAGTGATTGAATTTTTTACCTTACAAGACAAATAAAAATATTCTATCTTGTCGAAATTACACTTTACTTGGTTAAAAGTAAAAATACCCAAAAGGCAACATAAAAAGTGAATTACAATTATAATAAATCGATCTGTGTGTTCAAGTGATTATTATCTTACGGTAAGTAAATCATGCTATACTCAAAATTGTAAACACACACAACTTTAAAAACTTACTTTACGAAAAACTTTACTTACTGTAAAAATACTTTACAGTATAGCTATATGATAACTTATTTATCAGAAAAGTAAAGTAAGCGTTACGTAAGTGGATGCCTGTTCTAATATAAACCTACCAATTCCATAAAATTTACTAGAATTTTAGTATATATTATTTTACAATCTCCGTATATATATTCAAGGACATATCAAGGCGTTTCAACAATTTCAGATACATATCTAGAATATATATTTCGACAATCGAGATGTTTTCGAAGGAAAAACGCCTAGAGAATCGTTTACATCTTTCCAACAATATTCTCGCTATTTAAATACACATATAAGCGTGTAAACCGTGCAATCGTGTGTCGAAGAGTTATAAAATCCATGCGAACACGCGCAAACAATGTACTTCCGTTGCTTATTAATACGTAATTTCGCGCGATTACGAGATTGTAAAGGATTCGACGTATCCGCATCAGCAGTCCGTGTCCAGTACCGAGCTGTTAAAAGGCGCGTTGCAAGGCAGGTTTTCGTACGGCTGAGGTGCGTTCCGGCGTGCACCGCCTCACCGATCGAATGCTGCATTCCTACCGAGCCAATAATGCAGCCAGTCGTTGGTCTCCAGGCCACTGAGCTGTAATAGCTGGTCGGTCTCCAATCGACACGCGCATAAAGTCCACCTCGACAATATTCTCGAAATTGAAATATTATACTTTGCGAGGTATTTATAAGCAAATGACTTAATCATTCCCGAATAAATGCAACTCTCGACGATCCTCGATCGCCACATTTTATGATATCCTCGATGATCCACCATTCTTGTGGAGAATAACGTTTTCCCACACGGAAAGAATAATTTTGCTAAGGTATCTATAAATTTAACTACACTGTCTGATTAAAAATATATGGATAAAAATGAACAAACTAGAAGATTTTGTTATATTAATCAGAATTTCGGTTGACTCGATTAGAATTAATAAATTTAATTAGAAAAGTCTAATTCATCTATTTTCAATCAAAATTCCAATTTTAATTCAGACACTTTCCTCAGTAAATATGTCCCAGAAAATTAACATTGATTAAAAAGAGTATGATTAATTATTTACTTCAAGCGCGCTGTTTTAGTACTTTTAGTATTCGAAATAGGTCTTTTAATAATAAATTGATTAATATTAGATTTCTGGAAGGATACAAATTAGAAAATAATTCGATTGGACCATCAAAATAATTATGTAGAATGTCCAAGCTGGTTGCTGAAACATCAAAATTTGTTGCAACATCACTCACTGCTTAAATTTTCTACAGAGTTATTTTGTTGGTCTAAAATTATTTTCAGATATATTTGACCTAAATTTTTTAACACTTCAGCAAAATTGTTTTTATCGGAGATTCAATAAATCGAGATATAAACGAGAATAGTTTTCAGAGTAAAGAGAAAGAACGAAACGTTCGAAAAAAAAATGAAGCGCTCTGATGGTTGAGAAAACATTAGAGAATTAATGTAAATATTTACAACTCGTAAGATCGACTTTCTCGTATTCTCTCGAATAAGCATACGTGAGTTGAGCTACCGATTTCGTCAGATAAGCAAAGCGAGATCGGCGAAGGGAGATAAGAGCGCTCACAAATTTAGAGCCGCGTGTCCGCATCTATCGAGATGAGAGAGCGAACGAGGAAGAGAACGGAGTAATTTCATCAAAGCTCAACTTCGTGCTCTGCATATATCCCGGCATTGCTCGCTCTCTCGCGCATTTTGCAATCGCACGTAGTAAAGAGAGAATCCCTCACGCGGTTGATTGCTATCGTAAATAGAGGCCCGTAATGAGAAACGTCGAGTTTCCCTGTTTCGATGATTCAATGGGAGCGTGAGTGGAGCCGAGTTCATTGAACTCGGAACGCCAAAGATCACGCGCCAATTCTTTTTGCCGATCGCCGTGCTCACGAGAAGTAAAAGTATTAGGGAGCACCGAGAGAAATTCATCTTGTGAAATTATTGTTTTCCAATCCGAAAAAAATTCGGATTAATGACAGGAAAAATTTGAAACAATCCGCGAGTTTGAAAGACAAGTAGCAATAGTAATTAAACTTGCTGCATCTACCGTTTTAAAGGCAAATCGGTTTCAGTGTCCGTTTTTAGATCACTGTTGTCATAACGCAAACAGAGAAAGGAGCTGTATTAATTGCAAAAATTCGCGAGGCAATAATCATATTTTAGAATCGTTAAATATTCACCGAGCTGCAGCATTCAGTATCTGTGGTATTAATTCTTAATTTATTCACGACTCGTACTAGTTTAAATATATACTTATCGCAATATCTTGCATACTTGATACATTACCGGGTGTATGTGTCTTACGGATCGGAATATTCAATGTTACAAGGTATAAGGCAGCCTTCGATAAAACCTTCGCTCACGCTTTGTAATTTTTCCTTTTCTTTGCTTCGATCAGCGAAGAACTGCTCGTACACGAGAGAACAGTAGCGCTTACTTATGTTTACGGTATCATTGCCGATACCGGAAATTGTAATAGTATTTCTCTATACCAAAGTAAAAGCCGAAGGAGATAAAACTTTTTGTCGTATAGAAATTTTCCTTATTATCGTTAATCTACAGCCATAAAATCAAATTTGCATCATTTGTGGCAAAATATCGGTAAATTAGTCGCTTTCGCCGAGGAAACAAAAAATTGAGGACGAGTAACACTTCTGGAAAAGAATTATCATACCGTTTATAATCAATTTGCATGGAAAGAGTTTCAACAAGCACCAAAAAATAGTACAATTTGTAAAAAGAAAGAAATAATACATGCTACAATATGCTAGATACGAAAACACTATAATAAAAATAAATAACATATAAATAATAATTATAATATATAATCTATATATGTACATTGAATTATTTAATCAACAAAGATCCACCTTCGTTATAGGCCTTTCATTTCGATTCCTTGTTAGTGTGTTCTCATATATACGGTCCTATGAGATTTAATATTTCATATTGTTTATAATATATAAATTGTATAAATACTAAAAGAAACTAAAATTAATTCTGAAAAATGTTATATATAATATATATTTAAATTTAAATATTATATATGTTCCTAAATATATGTATCATACACATATATTAGTACATACATATATATTTAATTCATTTGAAGAGAAAAATAGAAAAAATACTAGTGTCTAAATTTATAGATCATAAAAATGTTCTCACAATTTTGTCATTCTTGCCAAGAGAGATTTTCTGAAATTATTTTTACCGTGAAGTTTACAATTTCTATATGAGTGTCAAACATCACGTGTCCGCGGGTCAATAATAGGATTCAACATAGCGAATCCTTGTCCAAACAAAAGTATAACGAAATATCGCGGTATATATGTAAGTATAAAAAAAGTACGAGTGCATACGTAGATATCTGCGTGCAGCGATTACTTCTTCTTACATAAGAATACTTCCTGTTCTTACGCTAATCACTACATATCTACATAATATGTAAAACATACCGGGCCTATCACGCCTAGCGTGTCACTCGTGCGACAGAAAAAATAGCGTTGATCAATAATGACACCCTACTCCTTTTTTCTTGCTAACTAATTTTCTCATTGATTATAACATTTCATTTATTCCTATCTCTATTCATTGCAAATACAAGGACATTAAATTCAATATACAGCATTAAAAAAATTTTTTAAGATCAACGAACGATTGTAAGAAAAAGTGTATTTCATTAATATAAAATCCGCTTCAGATACAACGTGACATTTGAAATAAATTTTATAAATTGCGTCATTAATTCCTGTACTTGCTCCTTTCTCGTTAATTTTAACTTGTTATATTTTATAATTAATTAATATATTGTTATTTCTTATAGTTTGTTAATATGTCAAATAATTTTATAATTTACAGCGCGTGTTACATTATTTAAAATACAATTTCTTTCACGAGAATAAACTCAAGGACCGAAGGATTCCAACTACACAGTTGAGATATCGATTGACATTCCCATGTGGAAACGTATATCAAATACCTTTGTATGCGTGCAAAGACAGGTACACAATGCATTTTGTTAACGATCGTGGAACTCGACCGCGGACAGATAGTCCGAGGCCGACACGAACGCTAATGGTCGCAAAGTTCGTTCTTCAGTGAAACAAAAAACGTGTCTCAAGAAAGACCTCAACTATTTATAATACCTTGTATAGTTATGAATTATTCTCGGATAACTTCTTTTTTACGCTAATATTATTTCCATTATCATTATCAATGTCGATTAGAAGGACTTTGGTGCGGATCGATCGATCGACCGACCGACTCCTGAAGCCAGTTCGACTGGTAACGAATAATACAAATCTGAAACAAGCAATTCTTTGACTGACATGACACAAAAGAAAACGCGCCGATCGCGGCAATTGTTGATTCTGCTAGCGAACCCGACCAGCCGACCTTTCAAAGTTAACGTGTATCGCTTTAACGAGAATGGGTGCAAAAAATTGAACGTTCGATTTATACTTTGCACGAAGTATAATCAGGTGATTAAGATGACGTAAAAATGTTTTCAAGGAGTGAAAAGAAATGTTAAATACTTAGTACAGATAAGATGAGTACTTATAGAATAAGCTTTCTCTAATCACATAAAATACTTTAAATTCATAATGCCAAATTATATCCACTTTCAGTTATTTTTAATTATATTTATAGATCGCCATATTTATAGATCCTAATTATTAATTTGAATAATTGTAAAATAATAGAGTTAAACAAATTATCTGACGAAAATGTATTAAATTTGATTAAAGTTTAGTTTATTATTTATTAAGTGCACACGTTATGCACATGGACAATGTTTATTTTGAAACTCATTACTAAAATGGATTAATTTATATCTAGATACACAGATGGGAATTAGAAATAACAAAATGTTATTTAATCAAGAAGTTGGGATATTATTGTATTGCCTATATTTATTATATATTAATGAAGACTTGAACTCTTCCCGTCGCGTTTTCTAATTTCTTCTTTCACTTCTCCCGATTTTCTTTATACTTTCATCATCCTTTTATACGTTTTTACTTATATAAGAGAGATCATTAGTTCGGATCATATGCGCTTTGCGCGCGTTTTGAAGATGATCATGTCCTCAAAGTCTTACTTACGTAAGATGTCATAAGGTCGTAAGGAAAGAACGATAATCCCTAGTTAGTGATTCTACGACGAATTCGGGACGTTGGCATTTGTCACGAGACTTAGAATTAAAATTCTGTTAAGGTAAAGTTCTATTAAAGACGAGATCCAGGAAGAATATTATGGAAATAGTCTGTTACATCATCATGTGGTTGCAAGAATAATAAAAGCGTAACGTGACTCTCTTCGTCGGAATTAATCTTCAATCGTGACGTCTTTCTCGAGCTAGGCACGCAATCAACGATTGAAGCTACCTCTGATGAGTTTACTGATGATTGTGTGATACACGAAGACAAGCTCCGTGTTTGTTGAACGACAAATACGTATTATCGAATAACAACACGCGTGAAAACATGACAACTTGACAATTCATCAGTATATCTACAATACATTCATCATTCTGTAAACAGAAAAAAAAATCAGAGAGAATTAAGAGATGAAATTTATTGAGATGATACATGAAAAATGGAGATAAAATAAAAAAATAATCCTGCTTGATATAAAAATATACATTTCATTATCTATTCGAGATTATTCGACGAAGAGCTGGCACGCTTTGTTTTATTCTGACAAAAGATTTCCTAATTTCCAGACACGCCTGCAAATTAATCCTCATCAGATATCATGAAAAAAAAATGTTTTATGGTAAGTATCTGACTTTCTTTGATTAAAATCAAATCAAAGTTTTTACAATAAGCTTTAAAAAAATATAAAGCTACTGTAAAGTAAATAGCGCTGAGATATAATATTTATCCTTTGATATCTGATGAGGTTTAATATTATAATTCGTGCTTTACAGCGGCGATCGACAGCTCACCGAAATTATAATTTCGGGTCACGCTTCGTTTCACGCAGCGATGCAACGGGTCGGATACCTGAGTGAAAAACTTTCGGGCCACATCAGGAACTCGAGGTGAAAGTAACTGAACGAACGCCTACGAATTTGCTTCTGTCGTCGTGAGGCGACAACGTCCTTAAGGTGTCAACGTTTCATCGTCGTCGTCACAGTCGACGATGCATCGGCGCTGAAAAGGCACGAGGCAAAGCAACGTCAGACTGAATACATCGCAATGATTCAGTGTGGTCGACCGTACGCGCGATGACACATCCATTGAACCAAATTAAGAACAGCGACTAGAGCCGTGACATTACTCGCGATGATCGTATTTAATCGCAGCCTCCCGGTCTAGACATCTCGATTCATGTTCTCGAACGTGGCGTGCCACGCCGGTGGAAAGACGCAAATAAATTGTGAAATCAGTAAAATATGTAAATAATTTTAGGGATCGGTAAAGTTAAGACTGTAGAGACGCGGATTGCATAATTTTTTCTCGGAACGACTGTTATTAATGATCGATTAGTCGCCCTCTTGGACGATCCGGATTCTTGATTCTTGAACTCGGCGAACCGCATGACAAAAAATGTGTCAACAAAAGATTTGAAATATAAGAATCCATTCGCGATAAAAATCTAAAGGAATGAGTAAATTGAAGAACTTAATGATTTATCCTTTTTAAAATAATTGTGACGTTATACGGATGATCAAATCGATCACAAATCATTCGGAAATAAATTATAATTAGAGATTAAGACATAAATCGTATGAAATTTAATGGTGATAAAGTTATTTTAACCTGTCACAGTCGACTGAAGCCCATTCTCGATTCACGATCAATTATAAATAATATATTATGATATATGTGCATATATTTTTATGTATGCTTTTTTTTATGTATTTTCTCAAAACATATATTTTCCATATTACATGATTATATAAAGTTATAAACAGAATTTTATAATTATTTAGAATTGTGATATAAACTTCAAGACCTAAAGTAATTTATAGTTACGCCATCACAAAATTTTACTGTATTACTTTTTTATAAAATATTATGGATATTTCATCGATAAAATATGGATAATATTAAAGAAAGCTTGGTATTTAGCAATGTTTAATATCACACAAATAGAAATTAGTTTTTGCCCGTAACTTTTGATTTTCGATCAAATGAATCGTATAATATTTATTTACTATCACAAATATGTCTTAAATAATTCAACAAGGATTATTAAGAAATTCAAATGTATTAAGGATTACCTAAAAATCTGCAGCAGAACTCTTTCATGTTGGTTTTATTATCGTTGTGTGAATACATATTACTATGACGTCGATCGATTCGTCATCAGCAATCATCGGTCACATTACACGATTTAATCGTCAAATATGCACACTTCATGTGTAAACAATGTGACGAACATCGTTGAATACTTCAGCGATGAACACGTGGCATGCAACATAAGATATGCACGACGCTCGTTTTTTGACATCCAGTTGATCCAGACGCTTATCATGTTCACGCAATTTTATTTATTGGTAACCAAAGTAAATGTATTTTAAAAGCATATAAACAGACGCTCAAAATGTTGAACTGAATATTTTTTTAATTAAGATTACTTCCAATTCTTATTTATCGGAGTTCAGTTAGAGAATATCTAATTTGTTGATAGCACACCAGTGCGTGTAAAACGCTTTCGAAGCGCTGTTCAGATTGCACCTCCCAAAAGTGCTGTTAATTATGCACTTTTATTGCATGCGGCTAATTTCAAGTCTTGATTAAGAAATGAACACGCGCGTAAAAAGCGCTTTAAAAGCGCTCGCTCTTCCTTTACTGCACATGAAAAGTGTAGTAAATGTGCTATAAAACTGTATTTATTCTGCACTGATTGTATTGTGCTTATAATGCGCTTTTTATAGTATATATATTTTGAAAGCGCTAAAAAACTGCTGAAGTAATGCACCTGTATACGCGCTTTTTCAGGGCTTTTTAAGCGCTACTGTGCTACGTGGGATGTTATAACTTGATAATTTTTACAGATAATTCAAACGTTAACCAATAATTATCAGTAATTAATATATAATTACTAATTTTATTCAAAACTTTGATATAAAGATAATAAGTTAAAAATAACTATTCTACGAAAGGCCATTCTTTACAAAAAAGATTTGTTTAAGTTAAGCGTACACTGAGAGAAAAAAATGGCAAACTAATTTAATTGTAATTTACAGTCATTTTTTGTGACTACTATATATTTATAACTGTTTCATTCATGCGAATATATTCAATTATGCTATTAATAATAATAATAGTCACACGCACTGCTTTTTTTTTAGAGAATTTTTAGATTTTTCTTAATATATTTGTCAATTATCATCATTATCACATAAGTAGTTAATTATTAAAAAAAAGATTATATTGACTACAATAGTGGTCACATTTACTTGTGTGTGTGAACAATGTCTATTTTATTTATCACTTACATCTTAATTGACATTTTACCATATTAATATTCAAATTATCATAATTTATAGTACATTTTTTTCATATTTGAAAGAACTGTACATAAATGATTACTATCGCTAACATTATAACAGTAATAACCATAAAAATGGAGCCGCTAACCATAATTATTTTTACTACGCAATCGTAGTCACAAATATCGAACACTCTCTCAGTGTAGAATAAGGTTACATTAACGTTGTCAAAAGTTTCTTCAAATTTCAAGCCAAAACGAAGAACTTTGAAGCAACCTTCACACTAAAACGATCGATTCATGTCGCGATCGAACGGATTAAATATTTTGTACGTACACCATCGTCTGAGGAAACCGCCCTGCAGCTTGGCGCAGATCCCACGATGCACCCTCATTCTGAGCGGCGTTCACCGAGCGTTCACCCCGAGATCACAGCACAAGAGGCGCAAACGTGTGTTTTCTTTCTGTCTCCTCTCTCTCCAGCGTTCTACAGCGTCTGGATACGCCTTTGAGGTGGCGCGCTGCGTCATGCACGAGTAACAACCGACTTGTCAAAGTAGATTCTTTCGAGACCTCATTCAACGTCTCGCGCGTACGATCCACCTCGTCCTCGCGGCACGCGGCGTTTTCTCGCGGCGACCTCGAAGCGTTGGCTCGCGCGCGCGGCTTGACTATCAACTGGAGAAAGTCGGTCCTCCTCTCGTGGTGCGCTAAGTGTGCCGGTCGGATCGTCGGCCGTTATTATGTACCGGAGATGCTGGTACGATCTGGGTATAAAAAAAAATAGCACGCGCTTTTACTTCTCTCTTTTTTACTCGCGCCGATCGTTCGTCGTCGTTCTTGCTCGTCGCCCGAGGAAACGCTCCTCGCAAGTCAGGACATATCCCATGGATATCCTTCACGTTCACGGCCAAATGATCTCTCACGGTGGTATCAGCCAAGATCTCGCGATTCCTGCTCTCAACTCCTCGTCGAGATTTGAGCACGAGACGAGTAGGAGTACACACGGCGACTACTGCTACCTTCTCGATCGCTAGTGGTCGCGAAAATGATCGTGGGAACGATCAACGATGATGATGTACCTCAGCGAAGAAGAGGCATATATACGATCTAGGAAGGAGGAGGTACGTAAAGATGCAGATAGGTAAAGAAGAGAGAAGGCGAAGGGAGGAGAGATCAGACAAGAGAGAGATCAAGAAGGAAACAAGGGAAAAGGGAGGAGAGAGGAGAGGAATGGAATTGACGTAAAGTCGAGCGGAACCGAGGAACGTGCGTTCCTCGACGTGTATGTGTGTGCGTGTGATACGCGCGAGTGTGGACGATCTGGCGAACGTGATGCGATCGATGTGAGATCGGCCGAGACACTGCGGGACCGCCGATCCACGGCGCGACACTCAGGTGAACGATTTATTTCTGCCCCCACTTGACGCTCCACTTTGCCCCCTTCGGTACGCCCGTTCAGTGCCTACTACTACTACTGCTGCTGCTGCTCCAACTGCTGCTGCACGCCGTTGCTCCTCCATTCTTTGCGGCCCCCCTTACGGTGCTTCTACTGCGACTGTTGCACAGGAACGTTTTACCTCGCTCGCGGACCCTATATTGCTTTCGTTTCTTCTATATAAATAGAATTTGATTTTTTACTTTCTCCTTATATCTTTATCTTTTCCCCGTTTGAAATGTCGGTTTTGTGACGGTGCTCGAAATGACATAAAACAACAGTCAAAACTAATAGAAATTTTGAAATAAATAGGACGATAATTTTCCTGCCAAAATTAACGCAAGACTATAAATTGCACATAAAAAAAAAATACATACTTTACGTTATATAATTACTTGTTTCAAATATTTCAAGAGTTCATATCCGGCAAATTTAATATAAAAAATTATTACAAATTTATTTAAAATAAATTCTAAATCCTAGTGAGTTTAATATACTTCAACTCAAAATTATTAAAGTAAATTTGACTTGCTTATTATACATATAAAGTCATTTTTTTAATCAATTTTATAATATTCTTTAAGAGAAAATAATTTCTTGTTTAGAATATGTGATAAATGAGTATTTTTTTAATTTGTAACATAAATATATTTTAAGATTATTATCAAGAAAATATTCTTTCTTAAAGATAACCGTTACTTTAAAGGAAAAAAGAGAATTGACTGATCACTTTTCATAGCAGTAGAATGACATTTTTCTATATTATCATTTTTTCTATATTATCTTCTATATTATTATTTTTCTGTATTATCAAGTTTACGATATAAAATACATTTTTATGATAAAATAATTAAACAATTAATCATTACATGATTTCGTTAATTTTAACTCGTAAAATTAAAAAATAGGCAAAAATCTAAATATCTCTTTTGAACGAAAAAAATTGACATTAAATATATAATATTTCAAAATATTCACATTTCTACAACTTTCATAGTAACTCTTTCGAAGATATACAACATACCTTGTCCCCCGTATTTTTTTTTTTTACCTAGTCATTGTAGGTTTTGATATATCCATGCGCTCTTGCGGCGACACCACCATAATCTATCACCTCCTCTCGCTTTCTCCATCGCGCCTTACCCTGACGATAAATCCTCCTTTTCAGTTACCACTTCCCCACATATGCGTGGAACCCCTCATGTGTGTGGAACCGCGAATCCTTTCCTTCCGCGCTTCCCCGTTACTCGGCGACCTACCTCCCCGATGCGGCTAGTTTGGTAAGCAATAATAGCAATTCGAGGACTGCGTAGATGGAGCACAATGATTACCTTCCTGAACGATACATGTTTTACAGACTTTCGGATGGTTCATTGATACGGAGTATATTCATCATTCTAGAGCTTGACACCAAAATGTCGTGGATTTTTTAATATACACGAAATTTACTAGAAAATTGATTTCTTTTTTAATAACACCCCATAAACGTATATCATTTCACGAACTCTCTTATTACAAATTTTTAAAGCAAGATTGTCTCTTAAAAGATTTATACTAAAAATTTTAGAAAACGCAGATCCTTCTTTCGTCACAAAAACTACCGTTTAAAATATTTGCACATTACAGTAATAGTCATAATGATGTTCCACACGTGTTACTTTTAGCTGCTTTCAACTGGTATTACCGCTATTTCACCCACGCATTAAAATCTCTTCCTCTCTTTCTCTCGAAACATACGAAATTTGTCATTAATTTATTATTACGATGCGGTAAATTCTGCGAAGATCGATGAACGCTACAGAAAGGTTGTAATTGGATATCGCAGAATCTCGTAGAGATCGAGAAAGAGGTCTGCCAAAAATAACCCGGTTTTAATTTCCGCTACCGCGTTTATGATCGACAATCGCCAGCCGAGAACATCGTAATGGCGATCGAGGACGTAAATCTAGGTTAACGCTAGGAAAACTACTAGTTTTTTGTGAGAGGCTTCTCCTTCCAACGTTCGTTATACATACGTTATACATTATCTCGTCTCTCAAGTTTATTTAATTTGAGTTAGCGATGAATGATATTTAAAATACAAGAAAGATGAAGTAATGCCATATTCGAATGCAAAACAAAACAAAACAAAAATAGGAAAAATCGGAAATAAAATTAAAAGAAACCGTTTACGTGCCCGACGAAATTTCGTACGTGTTATTTTTCCTTTCAATCTTTGTCAGACATGAGTATTCGAAAGATAAATAAGGGATTACGTTTTTCTGTAAATACGCGGAACTTATTGCTTAAGTGCTATCGAGTGAATCTCGTGCGCGGAAAAGTCCACATTGCAATTTCTTAGAAGTATCTACACTCCGGTTCTCCATTTCGAGCGTTCTCGGTGATTTTACACACGAGCATTTGACTCGTGAACGCATGATTAGATATTAAATCCACGTTCTAGAAGATTACTACCTGGAAAGATTTAATAGCTATAAGTTCGAATGGCACTCGGAATGATCCAGATGTTTAACGTCAGAATTAAGAACCGGAACGTCAATTCTTAAGAGTGAAATATTCTGCATCAAAAGATTCTAGTGTCAAACTGCTCAACTGGCAAAAGATTAAATTTAAAAATAAATATATAGGTATAAGTTAAACATCGGTCTCTAACAATTTAGTTAATATATCAAAGAAGCAATATAGTAGCCCAAATCTTTAAGTTATAAATGTCTTATTATTTTTAATTCCTATGCGTATCAAAATGAAAATTAATTTATTTCTATAGCCAGTTTCAAAGTAAGCAACCATTCATATTAACACATGAGCTTAGTAAACAATAAATTAAATTTGAGTCAAATTTAATAAATTTTCTTGAGTTTTTATTATACGACTAGTAAGAGATCAGTGGCGACTTATAGAAATGATTAAAAACTATTCAAATTAGATATATTATAGTTTGATATTATAAATTTAACATTGTTCTTTTTTTACAAAAACTAACAATTAATATCGTTTAATATATATCAAAATGAAGCCTTAAAGAATCTTCGCAATTATCAGATATCAACAAATGGATTCTATTAATTTGTAAAGTCAATATATATATCTATTTTAATATGTCTTATTTGAGTACATATCAAGCAGTTCGTTAATAAAGAGCTTTCCATCACTCAAAACACTTCACTCGTAATTACGAAATTATGTGATCTTATTTCAAGTTCAGAGACGAGCCTTGACTCTTTAATTGAAGGATAGATAGTTAATTTTAGTACTGTGCATACAATAGCTTTGACGGTACTGACAAATCCGTCTAACAGGTAGTTATTCGCGTTTGTGCAAAACTGAGAGTAATCCAACATAATTGCTATATTTTCCTTCGACCTGGCATTTTTTGCATGCCGTCCGATGCGCGTTACGTAACAGAACACTAAGAATCATCGCTACTTATTAAAAAAAGAGGTGTAAAAAAAGAAGAATAAGTTAAAGAATCTTACATAAAACTAACGGGCTGTTTTTATGAACATATTACTTTTAATGTCTTTTTGTTTAACGTGTTTGTGCCAATAATGATTATTAGATAAGTACGCTTATTAATAACAACTATTTATTAACATAAGAATTTCGTAATTGTAAAAAGAGTAGCATTTAGAGTAAAAATTTTAGAATAAAAAGTACTCTAATATTTTCAAGTGCTACTCTTTTTACGATTATGTAAAAAATATTTAACGAATGAAAAACTAGAAAGTTATATAACTAGCTTTTATCCTTTTTTTTAAATTATTTTATCTTTAAATGCACACTGCATTGTAATATATTCATTAATTATTATATTGCCATATTTCATGTATTTTATTTAAAAAATAGTGGATGTTGTTTTATAACTCGTTTTTTGCAACAAAACACAACAAATTACATATTTATTTAGATTTTATCTTTGTGACCTTCGTTAGTTTAAAATAGCCGTTCGTAACTTTTAACTATCTCTATCGGTATCTATTTATTTAAAAAGAAACATTTTTTTAATTATTATTTTATTTATGTATTTATTATTTGACTAAGAAAAATTCTGTGAGTCAAAAATATGTTGTGTGTGTGTCTTTTTTTGTAATTAAATTTACTTTTTGACCAATATTCATTATTTAGTTCCTCGTTTAACCTTCCTTTTCTATTGTATCAGATTAGTGTTGAAAAACAGGTTTTACTAAACGTGTCTAAAGACACGTGGCATCAAATAATCGCAATAATAACTTAGAACGTGTCCGTGAACTGCGAGTGCTTTGGAAACTACGTGTTCGCACAGTAAATAAGAAAAATACATGTCTACCGGACATCACAGGTCTGAAGGGGTTAATATCCCACCGCCGCGATTGTTGGCGAACGTTATAATCGACCGCGCTGTAACATGCGGGGCAAGACGGAGTAATTAAGTAAGTCAACGACGATCTTTCGCAACGCAGCCTCATCATTCGAGTTCTTCAAGTTGCGTCGTCGCTATGGCGTTATTTTAAAGACACCACGGCGAAATACTAAGATGGAATAATTAATCGCTGTCTAATCACGCGAAATCCCGATCGGTAATTCCACATACTCACTGTATCATTAATGGGTAGACAGGTGCGTTCTGTAATCGTGAAACTATTTATGACATGCATTTGAAAAGCCTTTTTTTGTATATCGATCATGTAACGCACAAGCGCAAGTTAGTATAATTGGATCGATCAAATATTACGATACAATTTATAGAAGGTGCCTGGCTATTATATGGAAATGTTAATCATATTATCATACAATCATGTTGTTGCAGTGAAATATTATAAACGTTATCTGAAAAACATCTTTTCTTGAAAATATCTATAATAAAAAATAATAAGCTTCAATTTACTGTTAGCTAATTCTAATTTTCCTCCGTATAATCTGGGTATTTTCTGGCTCAAGCGAAATTTCACTCTCTTTCTTCAAAATAAAGAAAAAATTCTCTCTCTCTCTCTCTCTCTCTATCCTAAAATATTTTGTTATAAAACTATTTAGTAATAAAGATGTTGAAAAGTATTCTTATTTTTATATTAAAAAGTATTCTGAATTTTTTTCTCATTTTTTGAAAACTTAAAACAATAAAAAAAGACAGATTTTAGACGAAAGGAATAAAATGTGATCACAGACAGAAAGTTATTAAATCTACTTTAATCGCGAAAACAGCTGTTAAAAAATGATAAAAATTATAAACTCACGACAATTAGCGGTTCGTTGCAACTCGCCACAAAGAAAATGCCGCAGCTGGAGAGATTTAACGTGACTCACAAAAACGTTCAATGGTTTCGCGACATCCTATTCGGTATGCTTTAGTAACAAAGCTAATTCTTATCCGAAAGATAGTTCGATCGATCACTGCAGGAATATCAATTAGAATTGTATCACATATACAGAGTGTTCTAGAAAAAAATCACCTGTCGTGAGTAGATAGAATTATATCGAATACCACTTTCTTTTCGTTACGTGAATCTATTTTTTAAACATTATATTAAAAATTGTTTAGTGTCGTTTGCAAAAACTCGAAGTGCATCTTACTAGCGGAAACAAGGCGATATCAATATGTAATTGCCCGTTTCTGAACTGTGAGTAACTAGACTGCATCTGATCAGCGAAAGCGATTTCTCATTCGCACGTCTTTATTTTTATTTTTTTTTTTAAATCCAGAACGCTTTCTCTTATCATAAAATTTAAGAATAATAAACTAAATATAATAATTAGATGGCAATTTAAAAAAAAGACTTATAATCTAGAAAAAAACACTCTGTGAATTAAGTACAGGCATGCAAGCGATCCTGACTTACTTTTCCCATCGATACAAAGCTGGCTTAATGGCATTTTTGTTGTTTGCACAATCGCGTCTTCGCATTATTCGACGTATGTAATGTACGTAGGTCGCTATCGGCTAGCTTTCATCGGTGACGTAAGTTCCGGTATTTACTTGTTTTCAGGAAGGAAAGACTCTCACCTCTTCAAGTGTAAATCGTTTCGAAACAACTTGAATGAACGAAATGATCCATGAGACATCTTAGGATTTGTGAATTTTACAAGTGATCGGATTCTTGCAGAAATCATATAAAATAAAATGAGTAAAACGTCATCTTTTATCTTGTGTTCTCTCTCTCTCTCTCTCTTTCTCTCTGTCTTTCTTCGTTTATAATTCCTATACCATTTAAATACATATGTTTTGCTTATACAATTTTTCTCGTAAATTTATTTTTTATGACATCAGATATAATAGTTGATATTAATTTCTATCGCGCTTGAACTAATGAAAGCGAAAGAGACGTTTAAATAAAATTGAGTGAAAAACACATTCGATAATTAACGGAGGCTTTTGCAACAAGCGTAATTAAATGTATCTCGATAAACCTAGTTCTCAGAGTAATATTCTGGAAAGTGATGCGTGGGTATAAAGAGAGAAAAGATCTCAAGAAAACCGCCGCGCGTGCAATACCGCAGCAAAAGTAACAATGTTCCTTGTAAAGTGAGCATAAACTTATGAAAATAAATTTTAAGTCGCGTAAGATTTACATCTGATGCCTATTAGACACTTCAGCGCACTGAAAACCAACCAAACAACTTCTTATTAGAACAATATTTTTTACCGCAGATAATAAATCAGTAACATATTGCGTGTTAAAAGAGACACAAGTATAGTTAACATTCAAACTTTTTATTGGTAAAGGTAAAACTAGTGACCCCCCCCCTCTCCCAAATTATGGAAACATTGCATAATAATGACGCCATAAATTAAAATTACAAATTATATGCAAAATTTTATCATATGATTATTAACGTTTTCCTATCGAGGCTAATAGTTTACAATATCTCATCAGAAGCTATTTGAAGAAATATTTAAATAAGAATTTACTCAGTCGACAAGATAAATAATAATCATATATACATACATTATTATTAAAATGCTCTAGATGCTTAAGATTTTTCATAATTACCATAATTTATGACATTGTATTTAAATAATCACAACATTTAATCCTACATAATTAGCAAAAAATGCTATTAAATAAACATTTAAAGGTAAGTAAAGAAGACTGAAATATCTACAAATCGATAAGAATTTTAATCACTATGACAAAAAAAGTAAGTAAAAAACAAAGAACTTCGTTACCTTTTTTATACACAATAAGTGTAATAATGTATAATACACACACATCTAATACTGTGCCATTTCCAATAATACTGCTCTTGAGATAAATGTTCATTAACAAAAATATTATTTTAGTGTTAATCGATATTATTTATTACACTTCTTTTAATTACTTTTATAAAAAAACTCTTGCAAATGAAACCAAGGTATCCTCTTGCCTACTTTATCGAAATATTATTATTTATATTAATTATATATTTATATTAACAGAACACATCAAGGACGTCCTTCGCAAATGATGTGGTATGAATAAAAAATTATTTGATTTCGTAATTGAAAAAAATCTTGTATGAAACTCAAATAAAAACTATAAAACGAAAATTATAAATGTCTTTTTTGCGTATTTATTTCCAGTTAAATATCTTTTTACATTTACACCCAAGAAAATTAAAACATATTCTCTAATATAAATAACTCTTTAAATAATTTTTTAATTTAATTGCCACTAAAGATAAAAAAATGAAAATGTAACAAAAAACGCATACATACAGTGTAGCGATTAAAATTTTTTGTTAAAAATAAAGCATTTACTTATATTATACATTACTAAAGAGTAGCCTAATAATATATAGATTAATTTTTCATAAATTTTTTCTAACTCGTTATGTTCCCGTAAAATTAGTCTTTTGGGCTTTGGATTTAAAAATTACATTATCGTCTCGCTGGCGTATGCAAACACGAACTTCAGTTTTCACTGGCGAAAGGAATAGAGAAAGCCGACGCTTTGACTTCTCGTGCTTGATAGGATGACACGGTAATTAGATGAACTAAGATTTCCTCCGACGGACATCTATCGCACGTATCGTTCCGTTATCTCGACGTACAAGTTGTCAGATCATGCGAAAAAAAAATAAAAGAAAGATTGCCATAAATATTTCTTTATCATTTTGCTATCGATTGGACGGTTAGGAAATTTTTTTATTTCTTATGCAGGTGTCTAAAGTGTAGATCCCAGCTGTTCAAAAATCTCTGAGAAATGTATTATGACATGGCCAACCTTTCTTCTTGATTTTCTTGGCGATGAAAACTTATATGCGTGTAAGCACAGAATAAGTGTGTGGATTAATGAAATGGAACGACTTGGTGGAGGTCGACCGGTATCTTGTGTATGCGTTGCCAGTTCCCTTCCACAGATCAGCTAGTGCGAATTAACGTGTTTGTTCCATTATGTATTTCTTGGGTTGTTAATCCTGTTCTAAAAGATGAATAAAAAATTAATTTATACTGCGATCAGTTTTGAAAGGACAAATATGAACTTGACATTTCATCAATGTCAAATTCATCAATGAAAGCTGTTTCTCAAGAATATTTTCTTACTACAAGTGACATATGTATTAGGTGTATAATATTAATTCTAGGCCTTTTTTGATCTCCTCGGCTGTTTTAGGCGATTGGAAGTGTCTTGCTGAGTTACTTCAAGCGTATTTGCAAGTTCTAATTGCGTTTGGCAAGAATTCTTTTTACTTTCCGCGTCTTCCACTTTTTTTGGTTGACCAGGGCGTTCACGATCCTCAAGGTCGAAATTTCCCTCTTGAAACCGTTTGAACCATCTTTTACACGTACTGTACGATACAGCATTCTCTCCGAAAGCTGAACAAATCATTTTTTTTGCCTCAGCCGGGTTTTTTTTAAGATGAAACGCGAAAAGAAGGACGTGCCTCACATGTTGCTTTTCGGACGACATCGTGTTTACTGGTGTTTACTGTTGATTTTTCAGGTTATGTTCACTGGAAGATCAAAGTATTATACCTCATTTTAAAGCTAAAAGATGGCACTTTAAAATGACTACAGAAGGGGGAGGGGAAGAGAGGTTTTGAGAACGCTGAAAGGTAGGTAGATGAAACGCGAAAAGAAGGACGTGCCTCACATGTTGCTTTTCGGACGACATCGTGTTTACTGTTGATTTTTCAGGTTATGTTCACTGGAAGATCAAAGTATTATACCTCATTTTGAAGCTAAAAGATGGCACTTTAAAATGACTACAGAAGGGGGAGGGGGAGAGAGGTTTTGAGAACGCTGAAAGGTAGGAGCCGGGAATTAATTTATACATCTAATACAAAATAGAAAAATATTTAAATATTAAAATATATTTTAGATGTTATATGTAAGCTTATTATACATATTTAAAAAGCATATATATTATATTTAGAAAAAAATGTATTTTTAAAATTATCTTTTTGTTCAATGTAACATCAAAAAAGATTGAAAATGATTTAAATAATGTTCGAAAGGTTTCTTCTCAATCCCAGTTTCTTGTTTCGGAGTTAATGCGATTTGGAATTTAGGTCAGCCACTCATTTCTTTATTGCGATCGACTCCGCCGTAATAGTTGGTATCCAGATGTAACCGTGTTCAGAGATAATTAATGCTATTTCGTATTGAAAGAAGAGATTTGCGAAACGACATCTCCGTTCTTGTGCGCAACGAAGATGTCTTGTAATTCTCCTCCGTGGCTCGTCATATCGCATTTTGCATTATGGTTTGCGTGCGGAAGAATTGCGAATTTTTCATAGAGACTCGGAGAACGCTCGCATACTGCGACATAACGCCATACGGAAAGTTATTACAATGTTTTAATTACACGAAAAAAACTTGAGATAAAAGAAACTCAGTTTTGTGTATTCTTATCTGTGCATGAATTGACGCGATCTTTAGGGATTAAGTAGCTGACGTTGTAGGTGTAACATTAGGATTCGTTTACGTTCAACATTCGTGAATGCATCATTCGATATAAATAATTATATTCGTTACATATCCTTTTATTATATGCGACAAGATATATATGTATATACAATATTTATTCATACTCATCGCACAGTCATATTACACACGCAATATTACACGCGTATAACATGTAAATATATCGACTTCGTAAATACCTAAATATATATAACATATGTAAATCCCTATTGTAACATATACAAAGAGGCTTTTACACAACTTATTTTAATTTAAATTTCTACGCTATACAAATTATCAATTGTTAAGAAATTATCTATCAATCTCGCCGAATACGACATCCAACGTTCCAATGATAGCGACTATGTCAGCGAGGAAGTGCTTGGGCCCCATGTGCTGTAGACTCGCTAAATGAGCAAAGCCTGGTGCTTTGATCTTGCACCGATACGGTTTGCTGCTGCCATCGCTAACGAGGTAAACGCCGAACTCGCCTTTCGGTGCCTCGATAGCAGTGTACGTAGCTCCCGGTGGCACTTGGAAACCTTGGGTGAACAACTTAAAGTGATGGATAAGCGCCTCCATGCTACTCTTCATCTCTTCCCGTCGCGGTGGCACAATCTTGGCGTCATCGCATCGTACTTCTCCCTCTGGCATTTGATTCAAGCACTGGTGGATGATACGCAGCGACTGTCGCATCTCCTCCATACGGCATAGATATCTGAAAGAGACATCGCGTCAAATATGTTATAAATAATTTTAAGTGCTCTTTTGTGTACTATTATTGATATAGAATAAATTAAGTATAATTGTCCCCATAAAGATAATTAAATATTATTTTTTGCAAAGAATAAAAATAAAAAAATTTAAGGTATAATAAAATCCTTTTAAAAGCGCGAAGGTAGATAACAGTACAATTAAAAGGTACATAAAATTTCAAACTGAAAGATTTTTCCAGTACACATTATATATTCAGTTTAAATATTAAATTATTATTTTCTTTTGATCTTTAATTTTGATTACCTGTTTAAAGCTTGTTATCTTTTTTCTAATTCTTAAAATTAAAAAAAATAAAAAGTAAGTCAAACTGAATTAAAGTTATAAATTAATCTAAATCGGTAGAAACAGATATTAGTAATCTATTATTTTCCTACATTTAAATACCTTTTTTTTAAATATATAATTCTTATCTAGACTTACCTGTCAAAGCAATCGCCCTTTGTGCCAATCGGGACATCAAAATCTACTAAGTGATAAGCGTCGTAAGGTGCAACTTTCCTCAGATCCCATTTTACTCCAGAGCCTCGTAACATCACGCCACTAAAGCCCCAATTTAGTGCGTTCTCTACAGTCACAGTACCGATATTGGTTGTGCGCTGCCGCCAGATTCTGTTGTCTGTTAATAGATCTTCCACCTCGTCCAGTCGTGCAGAGTACTTAGAGGCCCAGTCATATATGTCATCCATCAGACCCAACGGTAGGTCCAGGGAGACACCGCCGGGTCGTACATAAGCTGCATGCATACGGGCGCCGCTCACGCGCTCATAAAACTCCATCATCTTCTCTCGTTCCTCAAACAGCCAGAAGAAGGGCGTCATAGCACCGATATCCAATGCGTGCGTTCCAATGCCCATAATGTGGTTCAGAATTCTTGTAATTTCTCCAAAAAGAACTGTAGGAAGAAAATTCTATCAGAGAGCTTTGAATCACAGGTTCATTAAAACATAAATCACTCGAAAAGCCTTGACTTACATATTCATAAAAAGACAATGTAAACATATACCAAGTAAACGTTAATTTATAACATATCGAGTGAATATTGATCTTTGCAAATCCTACATAAAAAGATTCGGATGAAGAAATTGGACTTAATTTTCTATAGCTAACTTAGTATATACTTTTATAATTTAAAGTGAAATAGATGTGTCACTCTTGGTGATAGTGAGAAAGAGTTCTAGAAGAGGAATAAAAAAAAAGATCTCACACTATATTTCAATAAAACAAGAGCACGTATTGTTGCTTTTACCTCGAATATATTTTGCACGCAGAGGTACATCTATGTTCAGCAGTTTCTCAATCGCCAAGGAGAAGCACTGCTCGTTACACATCATAGAGACATAGTCCAAGCGGTCGAAGTAAGGTAACGCCTGCATATAGGTCTTGTATTCGATCAATTTCTCTGTGCCGCGATGCAGAAGACCGATATGCGGATCGGCGTTGAGCACGATTTCGCCATCTAGCTCCAGGATCAACCGGAGAACACCATGAGCGGCCGGGTGCTGTGGGCCAAAGTTAACCTTCACGTTTTGTATAGTTTGTTTCGCCACGGGAGGATGAACAGTCAGCATGGACACTGTGTCCGGCGGTATCCAGTCGATCTTCTCCGTGGAGTACAGAACTGGCTTTTCGAACTGCTTGAGGTACTCCGCGTCCGGATTCCATTGATGGGCATTACGATGCTGGCTGCAAAATACACGTATTGTCAATCGAGTCGAATTTTAGTACGATTTGAATCGGACCTTCACGCCGTACGGTGATAGGTTATGTCGTTACATAACGCGCGTACGCAATTAATGACAGAGCTACGTTTAAGCACAATTTGACTTACACGTTGGTGATTGCTGGTGCATTATTCGGTCCCAGCAATTTGCCAGTGCCGAAAAATCCTGCATTTTTACGCAAGATCAAACCTAACACTCTGGCCGCCATGATGCTCACATTGTTCACAATTTCACATCAGCATCAATGCGGCCAGTAGCAGCTCAGTCGATAAGGTTTGACTTTGACAGCCACTTTTGCCATGATTGAAATGAATGAATCTAATTATCTTGTATTATCTAATTTTCTTTGATTACAATCAACTTCCCAAGCAAAACAAGTCGCGTAATGTCAAAATAAATTATGACTGATCGAGAAAGTGGAATTTTAATAATCACTTTGAAGTCATGTTCACTATAATAATATATGATGATAATCAGATCAATTTTATTGCTGCACTAATTAATGTTTAAAATATTGTAAAATAAGTGTAAGTTTAAAATTTTACGAAAGCGAACAGTGCAATATAAAAATAAATCTTTTTTATTCTGTTTCAGTTTGTCAATGATATTTATATAAATACAATTTATTTAAAATGTTAGATACATAATATGATCTATTTAATTAATTGAATGACAAATCTTTAAGGTCATAGATCTTCAGCATTTTATCACATAATGTAATAAATATATAACGTGATATTATACATGATTAAATAGGATTTTTTAAGTGTGTTGTTAAACCAATTATTTTTTAAAAATAAATATTAGGCATCTGCACGATTTTTCAAAAGCAATTAACATACAAGAGAATATAAAATGTATATAAACAAACTACAATTCAGACGTACGATATTTGTAACTATATAATATATCTACTATATATAAATTTATATATTTCTATTCATAAAACATGTTGATGATTTATTTATATTTTATTTGCTATAGATAGAAGAGCGATAATCTTTCTCTCCATTTGCACTTCTCGTTTTAAGCATATTCAATTCCCCGAATCTGAATCATTTAAGTTGCGAGCGCGCGGATCTTGACCTTTGACTACTGCTTCTATTTGCGCCTAAACTTGAAATCCCGCATCGTGAATAGGTGCTTGTTCGCAAAACGAGAAATCGCGGAGACAGTCGTATCGTCGTTTCTCGTGGATATTTCAAACCCAGCTTGGAGGAGCGCCATGGAATTTCCGAGGATCCAGTGATGCACAGAACTGATCAGTTAACGCGCCGCACTTATATTTTAGAATTACTTATAGGATGCAATTTATATTCTCTTACCATCATGAAAACGAATAACGCCCGTTTCTATCCCAATGTAGATTATCATTTTAATTTAATCAGTTTTATTTACTTTTAATCTTTTTCTGTATAAATTTTTTATAATTTATTTTTTTTTTCTCTTAGAAAAAAAGAATAAGTTGAATTAAGATTAAAGTTTTAATTTTTTTTTTATATACATATATATATAGAACATTCTCGTTTCTCTAGAAAAAGAGTCTGATTGTATTAATTGGAATTCTGAACATAGAATTTTCTATTTGAATGTACATTATAATTCTAGATGAGAACCAGAATTCTAATTAATGTGATCAGAATCTTCTGGTTCGTTTACTTTTCCGAAATTTTTCTCAGTACACTGGTAAAAGACGTATAAAAGATAATTATTTATCAATTCTTCTGTTAACGCAGTGTGTTTATTATATAATACTTGTCATTAACTCTAATTTCTTGCAATATGCTCTTATTCTTCGAAACGATAAATTTTATTAATTATTAAAAATTTTCATTATGACTATCACAATTAAATTAATCTCTCTTAAACTTCATTACAGTAATTTCTACTCACAGAAAGTTTACATGAATAATATCAAGATATTGCGATTAATCGAAACGAAATGTCTTTGTGTCTTTGAGGAATCGTCAAGCAAGCAAAAACACACAAGACAGTAAGCAATTATGGAAATTGTCCCGACCTTCGAAACGATCGATATACTAATTTGTAAACAAAGCATTATATTGGCATTGATATTGAACTCAATTTTATCACTTTTGTAACATTTCTTTTCCGTCTTTCATCTCCTTTTTATTAAATTATTTTTATTTTTGGCTTTTTAATGGTCTTTATTTAATGTAATGATTTTTATCTTTTTATTTGTTTTGTTAAATGAATTTTGTCGCACAAATTTATCTTAAAAACCGAAGAAATGTTGCGAGATTTTCATAAGCTAGCTTCCGCGAATGATCCGCATTCATTTAAGTCTGTACTTGCGCAGATGTACAGAAGCCTCGAATTTCCTCACGGCAAAGTGACTGCCAAAAGTTTGACGTAAGTCACGGTATTGAGGCTGCTATTTCGAGGGTAGCGATGGTGTATGGATCATTGTTGCTCTCATCAACATGGGCCAACATTCTGCACGTCGCGGGGTCATATAATCGCAACTATTGCAAGTGGCCGCCCTGATCAGGTACAAGTGGGGATCAACCGTTTCAATTTGAATCTTCTTTATTTCTCTTTATTGTACATTGAGCGTATATATTATCGTATATGCAAAGGTACAAAAAGGTCAATCACTTCGCGACCATTGAAAGAAATCATCTCCAGTTATTCATCTGATAACAAACGCGAGGCGACGAGCATAATTTCGCTGTATATAACTTCGAAAGATAAATTTATATAATATTTCCAGTTTAAAACGATGCGAAAATGCTCGAGAGTGTCGCGAAAAGCACACACATTGAAAGAAAAGTCTGGTAATAGAGCTACCAAATGTATTTTGTTTAAAACATTAAACATAATAATAGTAACCAAATGGTTCGGGGATAATTAGGAGAGTAAAGTGTTTAGGTATATTTGATTTTGATTATATTAACTGAACATTAGATTGAAATTACTTCACTAAAACGTTCGTTACTATCGGCTAGGTCTGATTATTATTACTAAACTGTTTTTTTCAGTGTAGAAAGTTTGCGCGTTTGATCAACGGGAATAATGAGTTTTGCATCATTTCTATCACGAACGGTCTTCTCGAAATAGGAAGTAGAGAGAAAGACATACATACAAAACGTACATTTAGCGACTAGAAACGTAACGAGTACAGACAAAATATATATGTATGGCTGTCTAAGCTTATATCACTTTATACGCATCGTACAAAAGAAGAATACTAATTGCAAGTAGAAACGAGAGGTCACTGCCTCGACAACCTCGTTATTGTACTCATCGAACTGACGTAAGACTCATAATAGTGTACTTTGTACAAATACTTTATCTTCCGCGTCTCCAACAATCTTCAAAAAATAGACTTCGATGATGCTATCGATTCCGATACAGCTTCTAGCGAGACAATACTCGCCTTTTTGTCTCAAGTTTATAATTTTGACGAGATTTGAAGCTCTGAAAAAGAAAACAGCACTGGTCAGCATTAAATTGAACTTTTGTAATCATTTCTTCAAGTAGCTTTAAATAATATCTATCGATGTTATTATTTTTAGTACTAATAAATAATGCACAAATGGCTAGAATTATGAGTGATATGTTAATAAATTTGGTCAGATCAATAATTTCTTTTCTTATAAGTTACTAATTAATTCGAAAAATGTGTACCCGGTGCTGTTTTTCGGAGCTTAATACATGCAACGAGAACATACATTTCTCGTGATGTTAAAGGAACATATGAGTTCTTGGGACCTATCAAAGATCTTTTTATTATTAATTTTAGATAATGTTTAAAATTTTCAACTATATAATTGCAACACTTGAACTTAACATAAAAATATTAATATAATAATTAATCAATACGAATAGAAAAAAATTATAAAAAAATAAAATGTGAAACATAAAATTATTCCAAATCATTACACTGTTTAAAAGTTTGGAAAATGTCTCAACACCCATACGTTCCAGTTACGGGTTAAGCGGCCTCTATGACGCTCATTATTATTACACAATTATTTTGTACAATATTATTGTGCCTCCTTTAAACAATTCAAAACAAACAATCCGAAGACTCAATATTATAGTTTCCAAACGACCAATAAAATTTTACAAATTAATATTGATCGTCTAGAGACCGTTGAAAATAATTATTTCCGAGCACCTAAAGCCCGGGTATGGAATATAAGAGCTGAAGTTTCCGCAATTTACCGGAAATCCAAAGAAGTACTCCGACAAACATCATCATCTCTTCCGACAAACTGTCTCGAACATTAACTCTTAGCTAGTAGTAATCATAGAGAAGGTAACGATGCAACGACTGCGGTAGTTGCAGCTTCCTGACAATCTTCGGTAGCTTGGTACCGCAGAGTTTGCGGACTATTAATCTCGCTTGATGGGTCAACGGTAGTGGAGTTCTAGCCGCCTCCATCACCAGGGCCTTCTGTGCGTCTGTCAAACTACTAGACCGTCGTATCATGCAGGGATCAAAGCTCTCCGCCGCTTCCAACAATGCGTGTAGTAATCGCGGCTTATCGGCCGTATTCTGCAAGGAGTTGAGGATGCCGTGTGGGTCGCGGAACTGTGTCTTGATGACTACTCGAGCGCCGTACTTCAGCAGCAATGCCACTATCTCCACCGACGGGTTCTCGTTAGAGGCGACGTACTCGGCGAGCACTGGCCGTAACGCTGGTCCGTCGTCGCTGCGTATCACCAGGTTCGGATCGGCGCCGCGTTCCAGCAACATACACAGGATCTCCAGTCGATTCGGGATGTTGTCCGCGCATGCAACGTGTAGTGGCGAACCAATGATCGGCGACGTGGCGTTCACGTCTGCGCCTGGAAAACCGCGGATAAAAAAAACGCATTTTTTTTTTCCCTTTATCTTAAGTCGATTAAACAATATTAATTCAATTAAACAATATTGAACAAAATATTTCTTAAGCTCGTAAATGTGAATACACATAAAGAATAAAAGCCCTTAAAGATCAAACTGGATTTAATTATCACTAACTTTATAGAAATTTATTTCAAATAAAAAAAAAATGCACAGGACACGAATGTGATCTAAACTGTGTACTAATTACGAGGATTAATATCAACCAATTTATTTCTAAAAGATAATAATTAATTAATTAGTTTGAAATACTATAAAAATATTGAAACAATCTAACATTTAAAATAAGTAATCGATTACTGTCTTTTAGTAAACCTTTTTTGTTAAATTGATCAGTATGCAGATTTTTGTAAAAATATTAAAATATATTAGTACCTACGTAGGTATAATTTCAAATGTAATACTAGATCAAATTTGTGAAAATCAAAGCGATATAGTTGGTGGGCATTATTAAATTAACGTTGTCAAGAACAGTATTTGGCCGACACGATCGCAAATCTAGCTGTAATCACGAGGAAAAAAAAAGTCATACGACGCGGATAGATTTAATACCGGACGCGCGCGAATTGGCCTTCGAATGCCGCGCGCGATTTCGACCGTATGCCAGCGTTATCGGCCCGAGATACCGCGACTCACCCGCTTCGAGCAGCATCTCGACGATCGACGGGTCGCCCTTGAGTATGGCCAGATCCAGGGCCGTCGGTTTCTGATAGTCCGGCCCGAGGTCCAGCCGGGCGCCTTGCTTCAGCAACAGATTGATCACCGCTGGGTCGCCACCGAGAATCGCGTAATGCAGCACCGTTCGATAATCGTGCCTGGCATCCGCTGTCGCGTTCACGTCCGCGCCGTAACTCAGCAGCAGGAGCACCGAGGAAATGCCCTGCGACATTTGCGAATACAAACGTAATGTGTAATCACACTGTATGTCGAGTCATGAATTTTAAGAAATTCGAGAGACGCGTTATTTTTAAGTAAGATGTAACAGTATCCAATATGGCATAGCATCTAATATACTTGTTGTTTGTAGGTAGTTACGTTAAATTAAAGATAATTCAATCTTCATATATATTGCGCTCATTGTAAATATAAAAAGTAATTATAATTCAAAATTGGACCGCGATGAAAATAATAAATTTAAATAAGTTATTAAGAGAGAATCTTGGGTGTTAAGAAAATTATACCCTCCATTTCAAATTTTGATAAAAATGATTTTAAAAAATTGATATTGAACATGTGACACCACAGCGCGTGCTCGTATCGCAGTATTTCGTGACTGTGACAGATTTCCTAACCTGAATAGTCGTTAATTTTGAAATAAAATATTTTGATTCACGAAGCAGAGCGATACTTTTTTTTTGTAGATTTTTCATTTTTATAAGAGAAAACGCATCAATTCGGGGTATTGTTTATAAAAATTTGAAATGGGGGGAGGTCTTCTTAACATTTACCGAATCTTGTAAGAGAGAGAATCTCTCTTGAAGGCTGCTTACGCTGATACTGATGCAAATATCCTCGCCGAGCATTAAGTTCACAATCTCGAATTACTATATCACTTGGATGTTGACGATCTGGAAATCTCTCACGATACAACCGTGCAGCTTTCATATAATTACGTCGGCATTCTCCCAATATCAGAAACATATCGACAATTTCGTTAGGCGTGTAATGAGCCATCATAAATAGCACGATATTTTCGAAGCTAATGTAACTTATGTAACAGGCTAGCACAGATATCTTCTGTTTGTAAATATAAGCATAAACGATAACTATACAGGTAAAGTTAAATCTCTATCTTAATCTCTCTCCAACGCGTAGTCTGATCACGGCTTAAGAAAAGCTTACAAACAGTCGCAATACGTGACCTCGAATGATCTCGAAAGATCAACATATCATAGATCGTGAATTCATCACAAAATGGATTATGTAGCAGTCGCCGATGGGAATATTATTGAATTAAAGATCGTCAACCTCGAACAAATTTTCGTCCTTATAAAAATGGTCCCGGAAGTAATTGAAGAACACTGACATTATCAACGATTGATATAATTTGCGATTATTAATATTTGGATAATATATTATTAAATTCATGACTTTTTTATATATAAATCCTATTGAATCTAATTGCATCTGATTGAATCCAATTAAATTTGAATTGAAAAAATTGCACTTCCTATTCAGAATTTTGAATTGATCAGTATTTACGATGCACATAAAAAGCTGATATCAATTTCAAATAAAAAGGCACACGCACACAGAAATGTGCTTCATACAATTCCTATAAATAAATAAAAATGCATTCCGGATTAAATATATAGGATGCATTTTAACGTTTGCGAATACATATTTATGAAAATTTGAATCCATTTCAATTCATTCTTGATTACAAGGCACTTATTGTCTTATTCAAGAGCGCCTCTGAAGAAGGTACGAGAAAAAAGAAAATAGAACGCCTTTGGAGAGTGACCTTTTCCTTTCTCTTTAAAATGACTTTTAATAAGTGACTTTGAACTGATTTCGCGAGAAACATGACCTCGAGTTACAAGTCTTCTATCTCTCCGACTATTTACCTGCGGCAGTCTGGCAGCCTTCATGAGAGGCGTGAGCCCGGCACGATCCCGCGTGTTCGGATGAGCACCGAAGGCTAACAGCAGCTCCATACACTCCAGATCCAAGGGCGACACCAGGTTGATCTCGGAGCCGAAAAAATATCTCTTATTTGGATTAGCACCGGCTTCAAGCAGAATCTTCGCAACCTCAACGTGGCGATTCCGTAGAGCCAGACGCAGTGGCTCGTCACACAACATGGTTCTAAACGTAAAATTGCGAGAATATAGCATGCATATTTTGATAAATCAACGCATGTAGTTAATAAAGATTAATGTACCGCTCGGTACTCAAGAAAAATACTAAATTAAGAGAAAATCAAAATGACTTTATTTTGACGCCATGAAAGACAAAATAATGATTTTTACAAAATTTGATTATTCATTGACGTTAAGAATAAAAATAAAAAGTCAATTTTTTGTTGACTTTTATGTGTTTCTTGATGAGTTCCATCACAGTAAAATTTTCGTAAATATATAATGTAAAATAATATATAATATGATAAAAGTAGAAATTATCATTTTTTGAACGGCACTTTTAATTTTACATTATTATCCAACTATATTGATGTCATTTAAAACCTTGTATAAAATTATATAAAATCACATGCAAGTCTTATGATATACTTAAATAAAATTAAAATTGTAGATTACGCCATTATTCATCTTTCACAAGTATTTTAAAAGATTTTGGTCACCATCAATGATCAAGGTAGTGCGCAGTCAACGTAAAAGTCGCACCTGGGAAAAAGTTCCCCCGTATCCTGCCGGTGGTCCACCTTGGCTCCATACTTAAGCAGCAACTTCACCAGATCCAGGTAGCCGTGCTCGGCGGCGAGATGTAGGGCCGAGTAGCCGCACTCATCGGTTGCGTTGATGTCGGCTCCGCGCACCAGCAACAGCTGAGCGGCCTCGGTGTACCGCTGCCATACGGCATAGTGTAGAGGCCTGAGGCCCTGGGTCACCGGCTCGTTCGGTTTGGCACCGCACGCGAGGAGGATGCGGATCTCATCGAGAGGCTGCAGCCGTATTATCGAGTCGGCCAGCTCCCGTTGCAACGGGTTGGCGATGCACTCGGTCGGCATCTACATGGCGTAACACGAAGAGATACAGAGATAGAGAAACGAGCTAGACGAAAGAAAGACAGAGGGACAGAAGGATTGCGTAACGCGTGCATCATGTCGCACATTGGCAGAAATCACCGAGGATTTATAGCGAGACAGTTTATCGATACATAAACGTCATCGAGGTTGAGGAAATTTGATCATCGAATTTGTTATTTCGTAATTTAAAACTGAGAATCCCATGCGGAGAGAAAGAAATTCAAAAATCTTTCGCGATGCTGTAAAGACAGGATCCAAGTTAAACACGAGTCATTATAATATCAAAATAACGTCAAAATGGCTCCGAAATTATTATCAAAAATCATTTTTTTAGTCGGTAACGATGTTATTTTGAATGCATTATCGTGACTTATTCTGCCCAACGAACACACTTTGGAGAAAGTCAAAGTGACTTTATTTTAACGTCATGAAAGTCAAAATGATGATTTATTTTACGAAAGTTGTCTGTTTATTGATGTTAAGAATCAAAATAAAGTCATCTTGAATTGTTGTCGATTTCTGTGTGTTCTTTGGGTGCTTAGGGACGATACACGTGCACGACATGCACTATATAGTAACATGTTAACATTTAACGCACTTTGATACGCACTTTAATATCGAGTCTGATTTGCCTTACACGACGAGCACGGAAATCCGATAAATCTGCAATACAAGAAGATAGGAAGATTAATGATAGCCAACTTATTGTAATTCACAATGTTAGAAAAATATTTATTATATTTCTTGTTTTAATAACAAATTAATGAAAAAAAAATAATGAATTATATCAATTATTAATTATTAACAATAGAAGGAAATAAATTTTTGAAACAAAATTTTGTATATAAAAAGTATATTCTTTAGATTTTTTTCTATGATGTCCCTGGTTATACAATCTTTCCTACCGCAAATCGTAGAACTTATATAACAAAAATATAAAATCACGAGTATTTAGATTGGAAAGAAATATAGAAGTATTTGTGAATAAATTACTGGATTTTCACACAGAGAATATATATAAAATAAATCGTACAAAATAGACGTGTTATACAAATTCTATATTTCGATAGAAAAGCATTTCCGCGGGGATACAGTACAGAAAAGACCTCGATTCCAGATTCCGGACATCGCTGGTAACGCAATATTGTCGTGAAACGTAGCCGCGCGAAGATTTTCCTCCGACAGTCGATCCCGCAACGATCTTCGCGAGACGACACGATTTGGCTAACGATAAGTGAGTAATGCAATCGCTGTTCTCGCTGCGGGGAACTTCGCTGACGCGCGTCACGAGCACTAGAAACTCTGCCAAGAGGACGGCGCAATTTTGGCGATGATGCCGGAAGTCTCGTGGCGTCGTCGATTGAAAATCACGCAGTCTGCGCCTCCGCGAACATCTGGCGCGCAACGCGCTGCACTTCACAGCCACTTGTCCCTTTGTTATTGAGAGTAACGATGTCCCTAGCGATTTTTTCGAACTCGAGAAGAGCATTCTAAATGTGCACTTTCAGGATTTATCCTGCCAAGTCTTCAGAAAAGCCTAAATTCACTTTCCACCTTAAAGTGATTTTCTCGATTTTCTCAATGAAGTAGCTCAAATTTAGTTGGAAATTTTCTCTTTCTTTAGATTCTAACTGATCAAGAAAGTCGTCGTCAGGCTAGATTTTGATTAAGATTGTCTACATAATCGAGCTTTATATAGATCACTAAACCTTTAAATTTGTGATTTTATTTAACTGTTAAATATTTAAATTGAACTAATTATATTAAAAATTCTATGTAAAACTATAATTCCAATTGTTAATTTAAATAAGACACTTCTAAAAGAAATGTCTCGCAAAAATCGAAGTTACTATAATAACGAAATCTCCTGTAAATTCACGTAAGACATATGACAGATTCTAACATCAAGAAGGATGTCATCATCGGATTAGATCTTAATTAAGATCGTCTGCGCAACTGAGCTTCAGATCACTATTAGACTAAAAACTCTTCGATCAATTTATGATTTCATTGATTGATTAATTGTTAAATCGAGCTAGTTACACATCATAAAATTATATTTAAAATTAAAATCCCAATTATTAATCCAAAGAAGTTAATTCTAAAAAAAATAACACAAGAACTGAAGATAACAAAACCTATAAATTCACGTAAGGCATGATTTTTTATTCTTGGATCGTTAAAATTGGCAAAAGTAGTAATCATGTATCGCAACGATGTATTCTTAGTTTTCTCGTAAGATCAAGATCGATCCGACGAACGTGGTAACGACGCAAAAGAGTCGATATTCACTGCCAATTTTCGCCACGTACATCCGACTATCGTAAACATTTAGTCCGAATTGATGCAAGAACTTGATAATGCCGCGCAATTTGATGTTATACTTCAAGTGTAAGTAATATGCTTTGTATATTACGTTTTGACACCTGTCGCACACGATTGAGACTTTCGTTGCAAAACCGCAAATTGCGAAGCAAAAAGGTAAAGTATATTAAATATATCGACGCCCCTCATAGAGAGAGAGAAACAGAAAAAGAAAGAGAGAGAGAGAGAGCAATGCAACGTATTATTAAATAATTATTCGCTTGAGTCGAGTGATCTTATCGGGTTATTACAGCAATATTCATTTTAATAATTCTACAGCGTAACTCTTTACATAAAATAATTAAAATGTTACGTATATGATAAAACTTTTTAGTAGATAAGCTATTAATTAAAAGATTTTAATCGTCATCTCAATTATATTTCACTTTGTCCTTCTTATTTGATTTAATAGATGTTATATTATTTTATTCATGCATAGAGTGAGAAACTTGAAGAGAAAAGAAATTTAAATTAAACAGTAAAAAAACAAAGAGGATTAATTGTCAATGTAGATACTTTAAATTTTTTATAGAATAGATGCAGAAGATAGATACTCTTCCGAGGAGAGATATAATTGTTTGAAAAATTAATCGTAATATCCAGCTCACATTGAAATTTCTTAGAAATTTACTTTTCGATTTTGCGTCAATGGAACTTTTACCGTACCGAGGAAAAATCCTATCCCAAGAGAACATCTTTGTCACTCTGACGTCTCAACTTCCCAAAGAGCACACAAAAGTTAATAGAGAATCAAAATGACTTTATTTCAATTATTCTTAACAGTCTTTTTTACAGCATAAAAAAAAACAGCAACAGTCAAATTTTAAGGAAAAATCATCATTTTGACTCTCATGACGTCAAAATAATGCCGTTTTGACTTTCTCTTGACTTGATGTGTGCCTTGGATCTCAGACGATAGGTGTTGATCGCGACATTTGCAACATCCGGTATCGGCGATCGGATCGACGATCTCTCATCCGCCCCATTCACATCGTGAACTTGTAACGTCAAGTGCGTTTATTGTTTACTCACGTCAAAGACGGTGCGATGCTCCAGCATGTAGGAACGATGTCGCGAGAACTGCCTTCTTCGTCGGACGACCCGGTCCTATTTAAAGTCTCGCGAAGCGATACGACTCGCCGCCCGAAAATAACACAAAGGGGTACGCACTCAGAAGTCTTCGCGCATGTGTCTTTTGGCTGCTACGCAATTTTTGTCTTTTAGCGCGTAGACGCGTGTCCACCTTCGTAGCTACCCTTTTCTTCGCGCGCGCTTTTTCCTCCCGATCTTTCGAACCGCAAACGTCATCGTTCCTTCGTCATTAGGGAGAGACTCCAGAGATGCCTTTCACTCACGTGCGTTTGTTTTGAAAATATTTTACGATCTTGGCAATCTGTACAGTAAAAGTGTAAGTATTTGTCGAAAATGTAGTGCTAGCACGTGACATACTGAGCGTGTTACAAATTAAATAAACTTAAAATAATCGTAATAGAGATATAAGGAAGTGCGTCAGCAAACTTAAGCTTCAAAAATTGTTATCACGTACGTTTATTAAGTGAAAAAAGGAAATATTGTATTCCATTGAGCGAATTGTACGGTGCTTGTCAATGAAATTGAAATCGGTATTTCAAGAGCATCATGTATAATTGGCGCATCTGAGAAATTTATTTACAGAAACAATAGCAGTGGCAACGTAAATGTGTTATAAATGGCTGAAATGTTTACAAGAATATATATAGCAAAAATAGTTATATTGAAATTATTACTATTAAAATCAGATTATCGATAATTATTTAATTTCAGCATGTAATAATTTCCAATGGAAATAATAATTGCAGAGAATACTTTATTTTTCTTCGAATATTTGAAATATTTTAATTGAGTCGTACTTGGTGCTATGAATAATCCTAAACGACGCATTTTTGAGATCATTTAGAGAAAAAATATTGATAACATGGTAAAAATTTTTCTTAAAATTTTCATACGAATTGAAACACTTTTCAGATATATGAGAAAACCTGCATATCTTAATTTTTTTTTACATTTTTTATCCTATGTGAATTCTGAAATATTTTGTGAAATTCACATTTCTAAGATTTCCTCTATTTAATAATTTTTGAGAAAATACCTTACACTTTTTGAAATTTTATAAAATTTTATCGAAGAGAAATTATAAAAAATAAGAAATTTTAGAATATTTCAGAATTCACATGTATGAAAAATCCCAGAAAAAACGTTAATATTCTGAAAAGATATTTCTAATTTATCTATAAAAGATTAGAGAAATTTTCTAAAAAATCATAAAATTTAGAAATTTTTGACAATTCTAAAATTTACATAAGTTTTAAAAAGTTCTAAGAAAAATTCTAAGAAAAATTTTCATCTGAATAATGTAAGCTTAATTTTTCTTCATCCGGAATATCATCCGAGTCAGATTCGGTGCCCACGATGATCTTAATTGTCGCATTTTCGAGATAATAGATCATTTCGAAACAGTCGTCAATATACTGTAGTTGTGCGTCTCAGCGCAACATTAATCGTACCGTCCTTTAAATATTAGCAATACACACGTGGCAACGCACACGTGGCGACACAAAGAGATCTATCTCTCCCTCGTCTCATCGGGTAGATATGTAATAGTGAAGCAACAACTCTGTGCTGTTTTGTTGTCTACAACTACGTCTTTCGAAAAGTTCACTGATCCTCCGATCCGAAATTAAACCAAACCCCGTGATTTCTCTGAATTTCCCAGCCGCACGCAGCCAAGAACATTTGCGGGACGGTGACACCGGAGACAATGCGAGCATAGGGAGAGAGAGAAAGAGGTTTCCTCTTATGACAAACAGATAAGCGCTATTTTTCAGAATTATCATTTTGAAAAGACGTCGCATATATCATAAATTTTACGCGAATACAGCTTCGACTACAAGACAGCTCTTCTCCCCATAAGAATGTACGCGTAAATAAGAGAAAGAAATCATCTTGTATTATGGTCAATTTTTAAGCATAGCCTTTTTTTATCTTTTCATAAATAAAATTATACGATGACAAATCAAAGCTATAAATTATAGAAACTTAAAAAATATAGAAATAAGAAAATTTTCTGATTGAAAACGAACGATCCAGCAAGATTTTGATCATATCAATTAGAATTCCGGTCATCATAATTGAATATCTGATTATCTCAACGAAAATTATAATAGATTTAACCAAAAAAAACTCTGATTCATCCACTTTCAATCAGAAATTTTCCTTAGTATATAGAACTTCTGAATCATGTAGTATTATAGAGAACTAATTATCATACATTCGAATAGAAAGTGATGCAAAGGGCGATCTGATCACGCGAGGTAAACCGGTACGTAAATTGAGAGTCGATTGATATAAGCTAAAAATTTCCTTCTTATACAAGACACCTTGAGAAGTGTGAAAACAAGGTCGGCGACCGGAACGATACACGTAATAAATGAGGAGAAAACCGTAAAGACTCTATACACCTCTTCTCACAAGAAAAACCGTGGTCTCGTCGACCTTTCGGCTCCCCGTAGTAAAAGACAATGAACAAAGGTCGTCGACATTCGCCGAGCGATATACCTGAAATGCACAAATTCGAAGAGAGAGCACAGGCATATATTTTTTAGCAGTACTTTTTATTAGGAAATACTTTGCACTTATATTAAATATCTTATACTCATTAATTTTAATTATAATAATTATTGTTATAGCATTGTCCTAACTCCCTACTAAGAAGCATGCTTTTTCACTAACACATGTTACACAATCTTAAAATTATATGCCGAGTTTGTTTCTATTTCCTCTGTCGCCAACTTTACTCTTTACTTTACTTACAACCCTTAAAATACAGCTCTTACAATACGTAATTCAATACAATATTTGTCGAGAGTGTGCCAAAATGTGCGCTGCATTTCGACGATTCGGCAAAATATTTTGAAGTCAAGTAATCAAATTCTTATCATATCGCGAAAATCAATTGTTATGCACACACATTGTGCGGAAGATTAGGATGAGGGGGAAGTGAAGCATCTTCTCTGAAGGAAGTATTGTTGGACGTATAGATCTCTGTTGTAGGAATATTGAACTCATCTAATACATATATATACATTATATGGATATATATTATAAATATATATATTATATAAATATATTTATAATATATATTATAAATATTGTATACAGATTGTTCCGAAATTCACAAATCAAACCACAGCAAGTTATCAAATAATTAAATTATGTATACGATTTTATTCCCAGCGCAATAGGTTTTGTGATATATAAGCTTAGATACAATTAATTACACAACCACCTATTCATAAAACACGAGTATGGTAGTATCATTAGTAAGTGCTCAGTTCAGCGTCTAAATGTAGTCTGTAATTGGATCATATTTAAGCCTTATTATTTCACAATTTAAAATAAAAATGTATGTATAATTTTACGTAATTTTTAAACAATTTTACTGTTTTAATTCGCGAATTTCGGGACATTTTGTGTATATATACATATATATATATATATATACACATGCATAAATATGTATCATACTGTACATATAAATGTTATGTATATATATATATATATACCTATGCATATATTTATTATATTTTATATATGTTGAATCTAAATTTGTCTGTGGATAAAAATCCTATGACAAAGTATGAATTACAGATGTTAATGGTAATTAAGGTAAAAAAATAATGACAATCGTTATCGAATAAACCGGCACAAATCGTCAACGACAAACGCAGATTTCGTACATCTCTTTCGGATAACGCATGCTCTTGTTATGTCTTTCATCGTTCTTAACTATCTCGATCTCTATATCTCTTTCGGAAGTCAGGGCTACTTTCAAAAATGTCTCATGTACACACACGACCGTCAAGACATCTCCATTGCGCCGGAAAGACCCGTTCTCTCCTACGCAACTCCGATCTGTCCACGCTCGAAAATTACCATTTAAGAATCATACACTTAATATTCTTTCTTTTCTTCGATTTTTTTTTTTAATTCTCACTGGACTCGTCTTCTTTTCTCCCATTTTTTATCCCCTCGCTGTATACGCGATACCTTACTATAACGATACACGTAACCGACTTTAATTAAGATCTTACACCCTGATGGTGATCGTACACGCGAATTATAAAAGCTGGTTTGTTGCGATCAGCAAAAAACCGAACGGCAACGGTACGTTCTGCGAATTTTATTACAGTCGCGGGACGAGTTCGCTCTGCTTTATTTCTCGTCCCTTATATGTCTCTTCTGTAGTCAGTGTATGTGTGTGCGTGTGTATGTGTCACGTGTATTTTTCGCATACACGTATATTTTGCCGTATTACACTGAATCTGCACGCTTTTTACCCGTATTCAAATCGCGCTTACGACAACAACAATTCGATATAGAGACACATCGTCACTCCGTGTGTGGAACGCAAGACATATTCATACTGCATATAACACAGAAGTCTCCTCAATAAGAAAATCACAAGACAAACGAATAATTAGTTGCCAAGTATAACAAATTTTTTTTTGAGATGGTGCGACGAAATGTCGAACGACATATTGCACTCGAAAGCGAAAAGTTTAGTACGCGCAAGTGGATCCCGATGAAGCGAAGAGCACGAATAAACGCGAATGAACAAACGAACGAGCTTGCTTCAATGTGTATCAATGTGCGAGTAAAAACAATTAATTAGATTAATTAAATTTGCGCCATTCATTATTTTCTGTAGATACATCAAAGGGAAAGCGAACGTTATGTTCAGCTCGTATGTTTGCTTGTGGCTCTTGGATTCGTTCTTGGATCCATACTTACGGAGCGTGATTCTTTGAATACGGGCTCTCGATATAACAGCGCAAAATATACATTCGTGTAGTAATAATAAGTGTGACTAATAGGACTATTCTACAGGATCTAATGCTTAAGGATCTAACCGTTTAACGGACGCAGTCGAAGGCTTTCGCACGTGATGTACAATATAATACTGAATCGCTCGGGACAGTGTCGCGCGAGTACTGCGAATGGAACTGAGTAACTTCGGAGAACAATGATCAAAACGTCGGCGGCGATTCGGCGTAATATGGCATTGCATAATCCTGATACATCATACAAATTCCTAATAATAATCGCGTATTAGATTCGTTACTCTACAATTAGAAAATTGAACGTTTACAAGTCAATCCGTCTATTGTTGCTACACAACTCATTCACGAAACATCAAAGCACGTAATTTCTGTCGTAAATAGGCAAGCAACTATGTATTACTATAACCTTCTTAAATTTATGAATATATTCGACGTATTGAATGCAATTGACTAACATATTTAAGAGAACTGACTAACATATTAATCCGCACAAATAATGTAGATAGAAATCACGTAATAGGTATAGACTGATAAGTATAGAGCGTAATGTTCATCTTTAATCTGTTCCATCAGAAAGAGAAAGCATCAGCATCACTTCAATTAGGAATAAGAATGCTCAGTCTATACTTATTACGTTTATAGGAGTAACGCTTCCCGACGTAATACAAAATAAGGATCTGAGCACAGGATTGCCGTAACACATTAAGACTTTCAGGACGATTATTTTTGACTTGCTTACAAACGATTAGATTACTTACTTTTACTTATACAGCATGTTGTAGCACGTTATCAAGAGATATAGTGATATCCATTAATTCCAACGTCATACGCCAAAGCTTGTGCGTTGCTTACGTCTACAATTTAAGTCTGTCTTAATGTGTTACGGTAATCCTGTGCTCAGACTCTTATTATGATAGAAAAAACGAATATCGAAAATACTTCCATGGAACACGATCCAATGGCTGCTTTATTTTAACGTGCCCTTGATTCTCGTAGAAAGTATTACCTCGGAAAGTTTACTGCATAAAGACTATAAAGTAATCATATCAAATCACTAAAAATAAAAACTTAAGCTAAAAACAAAATATAAAAATACTACTATTATGTGAATATATCGTGGTATCGTTGCCAACTCAATGTAATCGTACATATACATATACATATATATAGTCCAAAAGTTAACAAAAATCAAACGACAAAACATCCACCACAATCGTATTGATTGCGCGAACAGATCTCTGTATGTCACGTGTGTATGTGTATTGCGTGTTTTTTTCTTTTTTTTCTTTCTTGTTTTAATTGCATTGCCTATTTAATCCATTAGATATTCGGTAACTGTAAAAAAGACTTACAAATAAATGATTCGAGGTTCAATCGATTCTAGAGTTATGATTCTATCTACAAATAATAATACCATCGTAAAAACGGAGAGACCAAAGCGATACACAATGTAATTAAATATAATATAAACTGCCTCAAAATGGCTACCTATTTACTGCTATCATAAGTGGCTATTATGATAATAGTCATTAAGTATCGTTCACACTTCTTTGATTGTGGTTTAGTTACATACTTTAAGACGTTATGATACATGTGAGTATGACACGGAGTTCCACTAAAAATATCTGTTAGATACGCTGAGCATTACTGACTTAAGCACTGTACTAAATTCACATAAAATTGTATTGTATTATTATTATTAGAAAACTAATTATTTTTCATTGGTTTGAAATACTGGTTTAATAGATCCGTATAAAACCTTTGTCAACTGGAACTCTTAGAATAATGATTTACACGATACCGATTCCTTGTTAGAAAGAATGCTATATACGAGTAAGTCATTACAATTCAACTCTCATTGGACATTACAACAGGCAACAATTGCAAGTCATGTTTTTAGTTCGCATTAACATCACAATATCCAATATACGACTTATTTCTCTTTCCTTTCTCTTTCCTTTCCTTTTCCAATATATCGATATATTGTGAAATGTACAGAGACAATCGAGTCTGTTAAATACGTAATGATCGCATAAAGAAATGATAAATGAGAATAAATACAGTTATGTAAGATCTGTGACATATGTTTCGATTAATGTTCAACTTTAGCTTCTTGAGAATGTATTCATCAGTCGGATGGCAGCAGTCTTACTGCAATTAATAGAAGCTCTAACAAGCCTTCTAAGTTAGATTAGTTTTTTCCTTTACATGTATCTTGTATATTGTCTAATATAAATAAATTAATGATCCAGTATGAGGCCAGAGAAAGGCAGTTACATACTCTAAGTGATAGATAAACTTTACTTTATCTTCTATGTGTTATTGTTCATATCCACTTTTGTTTTGTATCTGGCACTCTTTCCTATTTTAGGCTGCTTCTCAGTTTAACTGTCATTTATTTTGCTGGATTATTGCGTTGCATGGAAAAATATGGCTTTATCCAAAATGCTATTTAACAAAGGCAATACATCGTACAATTACATTGTATGCGCGCCACAGTTGTTGTCACACAATTAAACTTCTTTGAAAAGGCAGAACCAGTGTCCGTAAAAACGAGAGACTCCCCGATTTTTACAGACATCAGGTAATTCTTATCGTCAATTACAAATGCTGTTATTTGTACACTATGCATGTAAAAAGCATTACACTACATACGTCATGATCGTTCATCTCTTGTGATGTTCAACAAAGCTAAATGGTAAACTTCGAATAAATACCGGTTTTCCTCTTACTGTATAAGTATCAAGGTATATATAGAATAAAGGCAGAAAGAAGAAACCTTCCTCGACAAAGTGCCTACAAAAATATTTATATAATAGATTGAGGATTGCTGTTCTAAGACTTTAATCTGGTTATATTAGCCACGTGTTACCAGTCTTAAACATAGTGACTAATCGATTATCATGGACAAGTCTTTTTGTCTTTCTACAACTGTATACATTTTTGATCTTTAAGCGTCACTCTCAGGTGCAGGGCATATAAAGCGTGTCATAATTAAGAATCTCTTTACCCCTCTGTGGGGTACATTTAAAAATACAGAAAGATAAATACTCGGTAAATACGTACATGTGTACAGATGCCACAGATAACTTATCGAGAGCAAGCTGAGTTTCACTGAATCATATATAAATATGATGTAATAAAAAATAACTTATGCTACGAATGCCTTCCCGTCAAAATATTTCGAGGTCATTAAAAAAATATCGGTTATATGACATAGTCAATCTTCTTTTTCACTTTTTCTGTTTTTTTTTGTCTTTTCTTCTTTTTTTGAACTGTACTTTGTAAATTCGCCTTGTCACGAACGATATTGATGCAGGATTCAAAAATGTCTCACACTATCCATATAGGCTAGCTACATCGGTCACTAAGTAGAAGAACGGAACACGGCTGATAATCAACCATACGCGTAGCGTTCGTCCACAGCATGAAGGAATTCTTATCTTAGATATATGAATATCCTATACAACTTGTATTCTCGTCAGTGAACGTCTCATTAAGTGCGCTTACATACAAATCCTGCGTATAAAAAAGTCTCAAAATAATAAGATTTTAAACATATTTGTTCAACGCTCGATCTAATGTTTTGATCTTTAGTGTTATTTTCCTTATAAGTATAACGCCATTACAACGCAAGCACTTATAAGTATGGAATTAATATTTTCGATATTAATTCATGATGGATGACGGATGGAGTTCCTGTATAATGTTGTATAGTCAATCCACCTATAACACGGTCTTCCGAGAACACGGTTTCCATATAATATAACTTCATAAACTTGGAGAATTCTCAGATAACATGAATTATGCATTTGATCCAAAGACCAAAACTGAATGTTATTTCAGTAATTCTACAGTTTAGGTACATCACAGAATCGAATCCTTTGATCCACATTATTTTTAAGTTTCCTTTGGAATAGTTTTGATACAACACACTACGAATCCAACCGTGTTATAGAAGGGTTAACTGTATTTTATACGAGAACAAACATTAAAGAGGCAGTTTATTTCAAAGTTCTTAAAAAAATATTTCCTTAAAAACTCTTGTTTTGTTCAAATGCAATTTTATCAAATTGGTGTTCTAAGGAAAAAAAATAAATTTACTTTTTTTTAACTTAAAATCTTTCGGGTTATTTATATGATTACATTGAAAGTTTAAATTTAAAAAGACTTGCACTAAAACTTCGTAATAGCGATTCAGGAGAATGAACGCTATAACAAGGTTGTTCCTATTTCACTCCAAAACAATGAAATTCAAGATTTTAGTGGCTACTGCTACTCTTACTGCTACTCCCCATTCATGCTACTCAGTGTAAAATAGTTATTTTTGTGATTAGGGAGTAAAAGTGGTTTTTACACCCGGAGGGTGTTCGACGGCACGAGGGCTGGCGAAACCAGCCCGAGTGTACGGTCGAACACACGCGGGTGTGAAAACCTTACTCCCGAGTCGCGAACAAAATTTTTCGTACTAGGGAGCTGTGAAGGTGGGGAATGAGGTTCATGTATTGTTTTGCTGAGTGGGGAGTAATTGGGTGTTATTTATTTACAATTCTCCGGGGTGTAAAATCGCAAATGCGGGAGTAAAACTATCATTTTACGCGCCCTAGTACGAAAAAGATTTTTCACGCTATTTCGAAGTTTGCTATTACGAGGTTGCAGTATTAAAAATAATTTTAGATAAAAATCAGTAATTTAGCTTTGAAGTAATTGTCATTTGAAAAATTGTAGTTTTTTCTTTAAGGTGGTTGCATCCTATTTCTCATGCATCAATGTGTCATAATTATTCAACATTTCAAGGGTAGAAACGATTGTAAATTTTGTATTTTACATTTTGTTTATATTAAAAAGCATCTCACATTCTAGTTTAGACTCGTAACGTATTTAATTTCTATTGTTTTTAATTATTGAGTCTCATTGTTATTAATAATTTTATTCAACATTTATTCTGCTTTAGATGAAACAGAACAAGAATAATATTAATATATATAGATGTATAATATATATAGATGTATATGGAAAATCTCCCGCAATACTTCTTTGGTCCAAAAAATAAAGTTATTTATAATTTTATTATCGCTCGATTTAGACCTTCGTTTCTTTATAAAGTTATTTATGTTAAAACACTATGAAATGAATTACGATTTTTTTTAACATAAAAGTAGCTATAACCCGAAAATGAGTTATTTCCGGACCTATATTAATACAGGTTTTTTCTTTTCTTTTTTTTGGATTTTAAATCATTTTCCGAAGTATCATAGGTAATTTTCCAGCCACCCTGTGTGTATATTATAAATCTCTTCATTCTTTATCTCTTTATTATATTCAAGAAAAAATTCCAAAAACTTAAGAATAAACTGTCTCTTTAAAAACTACCACACATCGTGTGATATTAGCATAAATTCATGATTCACAATTCCTGATTCACAATAAATTCATCGTACAAAAAAATGAAAAAATATAGAACGCTTTCCAAATAGCCGTAGAGTAAATTAAGGACATTGGAAGATGTCGCAAATATAAAAAAATATCGAGGACGTTAAGAGTATAAGAATGATTTCCTTCTTATATACATACATACATACATACATACATACATACATACATACACACACACACAAACAGACAACTCAATTTTCGGAGAGACACAAATATCAAGTTGCCTTGAATTGTTTGCATCTTTAGTTCTACCACACAATGAGAGGAATAATATTCCAACTCTCAAAACTCGGAGATAACATATACCGCATAGCAAGATTGAGAAGCAAATCTCTTCTTTGTCTCTATATCTGTCCTTGATTTGTAGTTCATCGTTTGCACTACAGTATACAAACAAAGACCATAATTGATTCATAATAATTTTCATCTTTTCAATTCCATTGAAAAATCGTTCTACCAGCAAACATATTTCCATACATACTACTTGCAAATCTGATACGAATAGTGAACCACGAATTCTGTATTGCGTATTCTCTGCCGCTAGCTTTACATAGAGTTATTATGATATAATACACACTAAGTATACGATCGTACTTCAGTATACTTTAGTATACTTCATGATACAATAATATGCATCTTTGTACTTAAAAAAAACTGGGTTTATCAGGCAGTCTTCCTAAGGATATTAAATCCAACATAAATATGATGTAAGACACGATCGCCTGCAAGTTTCTTAACTTAATGCTGTGTCCGAACTTTTACATATGGTATCTTCTTTTATATACATGGAGTGGAGCTGTTCGAGACACAAAACTACATCTCCAGAACGCACACTGGGTCAATAATGGCATAAATGCAAAAATACGTTATATGCTGGAAACATAATAGTCTTGTAAACCAGCACGCGAACGCGCTGCTACGAATGAATAAGGCAATGTAAACTGAAAATAAAATAAAAAAAAAAGGAAAATAAAATATAAACGCAATGTAAAGGAGCTAAAAGTGTAAAAACCGACGAGATGGTCTGGAACAGCTCTATGATGCGGCGATAAAAAGTTTGTTGATTCAAAACTGAATTCTAAAAAAAACTCACTACTTCTTTGTACAGCACTACGGTAGGCTGGAATTTAGGCTCTCTGGCAAACGGTAATTCATCATATGATACGGTGGACTGGCCGGACTACTCGGTTGGCTATTCATACCAAGATTACTGGAACCGCGGCCGCGTTTTCGCCTCTGTAGAATGCCCTTTCTGACCATGTAGAAGCGAATTGTGCTGATCGGTATCTTATACTTTTCCGAAGCTACTTGAAACGTCATACCGCGTGCCACCATGTCCGAAGCTTGCTTGAGTTCCTCTTCCGAACGCCTTTGTCGTCTTTGATAACCTTGAAAGATACCAAAATGTTTAGCTTGCATAAATATGATATACAAATAAAATGTGAAATACAAGATTAGATTAAAGATTCACCTTCAATTGCAGGGAATGGGCTGCTAGGATTGCAATTATTACTGGATACCATACTAATGGAATATGGTTTGACATCCTGCTGTTGTACAAATTGCTCATCCGGCTCCATTTTTACCATACCCGTGGTTTCCGTAAGAGTCGCTTCGCAAGCGCTAAGAGCTTTTTCTAAATGTTGCAGCGCTTCGCTATGTTCCATGTTTACGAAATTGGAGGAGTTGGGATTTTGTGAAACAGGAGGCGTGATAGATGAAGAATTGTTTCCTGTGCTAGCCATTGCCGTACATGAGAGAAAGTCAGAGGTACTTTCATCGTTCGATGAAGTATCCGCCTTGAAGTTGTCACCGGGAGTAGGAGTTGACGGAGTGACAGGTGCATTAGAATCGCACGATTGTGTATTGCTCTCATTCACCGTGTTATCGCATCCCTGAGTGGATAAGCCACGAACCTATTGAAGAATATATAATATATTGCCTAATATGTTTTTGCATATAAGGCAATATTCATATTATATTATATTATTACTATAAAGTAATAATATAAAATAGTATCCACAAATTACATAAAAACACATTAATATTTTACCAACTGGTTAGAGATTATAACTTCCAATATACCAGTGCCAGTACTAAAAATCTACATATGATTCACGTTATACATACAATAGACTTTTAAAACTCACAGCGTATATCGAAGCACAATCTAAGATCGGTTGATTCTTATATTTAAGACCGCCTTAAGTAAAGAGTCTTAAGTCAATCCCAAAGCCATGTTAGCATATTAAGATATTATTTGAGATAATCTTAAAATAAGAACCGATTTTGAACAAGCCTAAGATGAAACTATTGCTAAAAGAATTAAACAAAAATTGACTGAAACAAAAAAGTTATAGTGATATCAGATGCGTTCTGTTTCGCAAATCAGAGGTATCTGTATTCATTCTATTCTATATTCATCGAATTCAGTGAATAAGGTCATAATGATTACAAATGACTCTGATTTGCAAAATCAAATGCAACTATTGAAGCATAGTGTTAGGACATTTGAATAGTGCTATATTAACATCGAGGTTAACTTGTACAATGCATAAGGACGACAAAATTAGAAAGAGGAACAGCATTTTTGAAAAGAATTTCTAAAAAAAATTGCAGAATTGTGCAAATAAGGACAACGATTTAATTGTCTAAGAGTGGCATGAGGTCTAATTCGTTCCTGCAATTGGATACAAACTATTGTTAAATAAATGCAGATGGACAAGTCAAAGATCGATACCTGCAAAACTTCTGCTGCTTGCATCAATGTAGCAAGTTGTTGTTGCTCCACATACACCTCACCACGATACATAAATTCAACCAAGGCTTGGAGCTCCCACATTTTCATGTCTCTCAAAAAGATGACAGGATGAGTGCACGGGATCTCCAATAGAAGACGCTCTAAATAATCGCTGCAAGCGGACAACACAACCTTGTGACACTTTATCGAACCTCCGTCACAAGCCAGAGTCACATCGACAAACTGCTCCGAACTGAGTAACTTTGGAAATGCACTATGCATGTTCGACTGATGGGAATTCCAAGAGACACAGAACTGCTGACGATCTCCTCCGGGATAAGTGCCCGAATTGGGCAGATTACTTCCAGATTCCATGATTGTAGCTTAATGCAGAACAAGTTGCCTGTCAAAAATAAAACCAAGAATCATTTCATTGTACGATTGTGTCGCAAAAGGATTGTTTTGTTTCAAACACAGATTCGCGTTACTTCAAATCTCTAAATGTTTGCACCTAAAACGAGATAAATATAATAATATATATTCGGACGTTGAAAAAAGAGAAAACAAAGATGTCGAGTACAAAAGGTGCAAGCAACGCGAAAAGGCCTACGGTATGGGTTATTACAGAATCACTCTAGAGAATGAACGTTATAAATAAGATTTTATGATAATAAGAAAAAAAAAATGACGAAAAATGTACGCTTAAAAAACAAAACTCCGATATCCTTCAGACGTCTCTTAATTTTTTGTGCATCACTCGGGTCTTAATAATTGAACAAAGCGGCACATTCACACAAGGCACGCTAATGGAAACCCGCAAAATAAAAGTATAAAAAAAAAAAAACAAAACGTTCGACAAAGGCAGCAACAGCGCTAACTTGAAAACGGATTCGGAGAAGGAACGCATCCAACGCCGCGCGCAGGGTCTCTCCTTCGGCCGCAAGTTATTCTTGGACGCCGTAATTAAACGGAACAAATGACGAATCTGACGTTCCGGAGCGGCGGCCGGACCTTTCGTGTACGCGAATTACGCGAGGAGAACGATCCCTCTTTCAGCTGTCGAGGGAAACGCGCGGCGCGGCGCGGCGCGGCGCAACGCGACGCGTCGTCCTCGGCGACAGCTAAGCGGCGTCGGAAGAGCGGCGTGCGCGGAACGCGGGAACGTCAATCCGGAACAAAGACAAAGACGGGCCTCGGCGGGGCCAGTCTCGACCGCCGATTCGATTATACCTCGTAGGGGGATCGTCCGTAGCCGGGACGACACGCGTACCGCCCGTTTTTCCCAGAGTGCCGCGAACAAAAGAGATCAACGGCGGGATCTCGGGGGGCTAGGTTAACGAGAGACACGATGGTAGAGTTAAAAAAAAATTACAATATGGCTGTCTGGCATAGGTCTGGAGCGGAACAACAATATCCGTGGATACATACACACGCGCGTATAACCGAGAATGAGACATACAGGCGCGAAACATATACGCACGCACGCACATACACGTCAAGTCACATTACACACACACACACATATATATATATATATATATTATACACGAATATAAAGGCACGAACTCGCGCCGTACACTCCTCCCTAACGACACGACGCTATTAAGTTCGTTTGCGTTGCTTGAAATCTTCAAAAATGTTGCACTCCAGACGAATATATTGCAAGTTCGAAACGTCAAAAGGAAGAAAAGCGAAGGTTCTTGAAGAATGTTAAAAGTGCAAGCAACAGACTTATTATTACTCCATAAAGGAGTAAAATAATGTTTCTTGAAACGAGGAGAAATCTACAAAAGGGTGTGAACTTACCAGAATATAAAAAATTTCGTTGGTCAACGTCTTTTGTATAGATTTTATCTTGTTTCAAGATATACCCGATCAATCTCCAAGAATCACGTTAGAAAACATCCCGAAGTTGTATTCTCCAAAAATTTCACATAAAAATGCATGTTAATTTTTTCAGAGTATATTTCAATAACTCTAAGAATTGGAAAAAGATGAGAAGTAAATTGAACCGAGATTAAAATTCAACCGCATTGTGAGAGAAACGGGCATTAGTGAGATTCTACTCCAAGAATTTAGAGAGTATATTACAAATTTCCCTGCTCTCTAAATTTTATGGAGTAGTGGATTCTCACGCCAGAGAGAGAGAGAAAATCGAACCAGTTTCGTTCAAACGAGCGGCTCGATTTTCAATCTTTAAGAGCGAGAGGTCATTGTAAAAATTTCGGAGAGTAATACTTTCATGTACACATTTTTCGAGAATAAGACTCCCGGAGCTACTCCTCGAACGCGATCGACACCGGTCGACTAATCGATCGGCAAATCGGGCGAGGATGGGCGCCGCCGGTTGAAAAATCGTCCGTAGACGCGGTGCGCGCGTGTGACAAACTCGCCGTATATAGGTATACGTACACATAGCCGGATGCACGCGCTTTCGTGGAGGCGGACAAGCGAGAGCAGGCGGGCAGACGAACAGACAGACGGGAGGCGTGCACGCACACACTCACTCACACGGTCACTCACTCGCTCACTCATTCGTTCGCTCCCTCCCTCGCTCGCTCGCTCGCTCAAGTATTCTACTACTTAGACACTCACTCGTTCGGCAAAAGTAGACAGAATAAAGAAGAAAAAGCGAGGCGTCTCTTTGGGTATCGCCGCCTCCGGTGACGACGCGGTGCGACAATAGCAATGACACTCGTTACCCGTATTACGATCACGTGTCAATCGTCGCAGTTCGTCGAACAGACGGACGGACGAATCGCTATACGAATGGAAATGTCGTCGCTCGCGACACAAACGAGAGAGCCGGGTGTTCGCGTTTTATCCGAAATGCGTTCCCACGGCGTGGAGTAAAAACGTAATCTCTGCGGGAGAGATGACACACACCCTCGTCGTCACCCCCCACAGAAACGCCTCGAGGCTCCTCCGAAATTTCACCATTCGTAGACGTACATACACTCGCGCGTACGGTTCCTTTTCACGCGGTTCCTCTCTCCCACGGGGACGCCGCGAGCAGCCGCGAGCGTCGTGCCTTCGTTTCTCTCTCGCTGGGGAAAAGCGACGCAGAACGCCACGCGCCGCACCGCGCCTCGACTTTATAGAGTTTTCGACGTTCGACCGCCTTAACGATTTCAACTAAACACCGCACTCACGGGTGAGGGTCCCCAGGTAGCCGCCACCTCCTTTCAGAAGTATTCCGTCTTTCGGAACAGTTCGGGAGAGAACAGGAATCCCTTAAGAAAACATTCGGCCGTCGAGATTTACACTAGAGGGGAGTCCAACACAGGAAGAAGGAGATGGGGGGGGGGAAGGTGAGAAGAAATGGAAGAGGGGATATAAGACTGGGGGTGAAGGGAGAAGGGGGAATATCCGCGTTAGTCTCTCTCTCTCTCTCTCCCTCTTTTTATATATACGCGTATATACGTGGGGTAGCGCACACTAGCGCGATTGACGTGTGCCTGAGAACCGCTGCTCTGTATATACGACGCTATAGAGGCTAGAGATTCCGGGGAAGAGTGAGAGAACGGCAAGATACCCCCGGGGAAAAAAGAATCTTAGAGCGGCGCGGAGGACCAACCGGCGGGGACCGTCTCGCACCTCCCCCGCGATGATCGATACTTACTCGATCTATAGCCGGGCTTGCTTGGAACCGTCACACCACGTTACCGATGCCTCCTCTCGACGCCGACGGTGGAGTTCCCAGGCGGCGCACTCTACTCGTAAAAAGTGTCGCCAGAATTAAGCTATAGCGTGTCGCGATGCCCCTCTAACGCGCATCCGTAGCCGCGCAGAGCGAAACTTGCGCCGATCTTGGCCTATACGATTGAATCCACGGCGGATTTCCCTTTCTTTAAGACGGGATACTTCCTGGGATTTCTCCGCGCCGACGGCGACCAACGGCGACCGACGGACAGATCGCGGATCAGTGAACCTCACTCTCTTTCCCCCTTGACGCGATCTCCAGCGATCTCCCGCTGTCACTGGTCGTTTTACGCGCGAGCGAGACTGCCGAGACCAGCGGAACCGCCGGAACTTGCGGAACGTCGCGAGCGACTTCATGGAAACTGCTCGAACGATATTCATATGTATCGCGCGTAATATCAAGTCTGTTCTCTTTCAATTACTTTGACTTTCTGAGCTCTAAGCAGCTCCGAAGCTTCGAGAAGGACGCTAAACGCCATTTGTGTCATTCCCGCTTCCGACACCGGTATTCGTATTCTTATAACTTGGCCACCGTCTTAAATCAGTCTTGAGATGTAAGCCCGATTTATGCTCCGGTCTTAACCCTAAAATCCTAAAATTCAGCCAATGGAACAGATTTCGATTAGGACTGACAAGTCTTATTGGCTGAATTTTAGGATTAAGACTCGAAGCATAAACTCAGCCCCACAGATAGACCGGTATTCATATAAGGCGTGTTCGAGGAGGCAACTACTAGCGCTATTTGTGTCATTCTGTCAATTCTGTCTTCGTCGTTTATTGGATAAAGTGACAGATCTCGCAAATACCGTCCTCCCGAACATACCTAAGTTATGTTCAAATTCCCACTTGAGTGCCACTCAGATATCACTCTGGGCCAATTTTTTTTATCTTTTGATAAAGTTTACCTGTTAGGTATAAGTAGTAAGATTACTCAATCACGTGCACGAATTGCCAGATTTATCTGACAGGTAAGCTTTAACCGAAAGATGGACAATCCCTCTATCTTGGCTGCGTTCGGAAATATCACCCAGGTTTCCCCGAGTACCATCTTATCCTTGTTATTCACTCAATGTTAAACAAGAATTAGACGGTACTTGGTAATATTTTCGAACGGAGCCCTATTAATTGCTTACCGAACGTTAAACAAGGATAACACGACACCCGGACAGCATCCGAGTGGGAATCTGAACACGCCCCTACAGTTGATTCTTATATTTTATTTTTAAGTATACTGCAGTCCAGAAGACGAATTAGTATCTTAAAACATTAGATACTTATTAAGATTCAAGACGATCTTGAAATAAAAGCCAACTATTGAATATATCGGTCTCTGACCTATTTGTAATCTAAGGAATGATAATGATAGAATATGACACAAAAAAGCACTTTCCCACGTTATCGATCTTTTCTATCTTCATTCCTTTTTTCTAGTCGCCGTTCTGAGTGAGAGAATGCGCAATTTTTGTGTCTACGTTAGAATGAAACAAATTATACCTCACTTTAACTTATTGTGTACATCAGTTCAAAATTCGAGATGAAAAAAGAACAGACCTTTGTTCTACGGGAGCAGTAGTGGATTTACATATTTTTTACATCCTAGGTCCTGTGCTCATCCTTGGGAACTCTTTATTGAAGCTGCGTTTCAAATTCACTACCTGCGCTGAATATCTATACAGTTTATGTTATGTATATTATACATTTTCAGCACTGACGTGGCTGTGAATTTTAGAACACAGTTCCCCTATGACCTACTTGGACTCTTTTAGATGAATGAACAATAAAAACAAGTTAGCTTAACCGTTGAAAGATATCACTTTTCCGCTAAAGCGTTAAAATTTTATTTTTATACGTCAAAGCATTTCAAGATGCCTCATTGACGGAAATGCTTCACATCTATAAGCAACCCTACATAAATAAAAAATTAATTTTGCTTCCTAGAAGGATAATACTCCTATAAAAGGATAGCACTTCTAAGCGTGGATCACCGAACCATTGGACCTCGCGGGCCTTTGTTTAAATCCGTCACTGCACGCGAGGATAAACAATATATATAAATACAGAAAGATAAACGTTAAACGTAATGAAAAGCTTAAGCTGTGTAAAAGCTTAAAAAATATTTAGAGAAACCGAAAAGATCCATTTGTTTTGTATGACAAAAATCCCGTGAGAAATCTGCGAAATATAATATAATATAGATTTCTCCGTTCGGGAAAAAATTTCAGATTTCTTGTTATAAAAAGATTAATTTCGTTGCGAAGCACAAGACAATGTTTAATAATGTTAAAGATAACTCGTTTTTTTAATTAGCTATCATGAGCTTTACATTCGTTTTTTTGCAAGTAGACATGTTACATCTTTTATACTCGAAAATAAAATATATCTATGTGTAATTATTAAACTTGTATCAAACTACGTAATGAAGATTAAAGATTGCGAATTAAAAATTCAAACTTAATAAGTAATTTAATTTTAATTTGTTTCATTCTGATTAATCAAATTTTGATTTGGAACTCGCAATCCACTGCAGTCCGTAATTTAAATAATCGCTATTTTGAAGATTAAGATTTTATTGAAATTTGATCAGCAGAATAAAAAGAGAAAATATTTTTTTATTCCGATTAGTTAAATTCCATGCAATCTTCATCTTTAATGGCATATCAGTAATTCGATACAAAAAAGCTGTAAACATAATTAGGAGAAGAAATTTAAGAGAAAAATAAGAAAAGTGCAAAAAATTTAGATAAAAGCAAATCTTTTGTGCTTATCTGATCCGTCTTTATATACTTATAGATATAAACAGCACTTTCAGCCTAAATAAGTTATTTGCTCTAATCTGGGTTCGATTAATGATGTTATTGTATGAAGAACTGAGCATGTATTTGAAATATTTTTACATAAAACACAATTTTTACAATCCAAATGTATTTTATATTTTGTATTTCAGCGGTGCATATGAAAGTTACGTATTTTGTATTTAAAATTAAAAAAAATTAAAAGTTTTATATAGTTTACAATTTAAATACTAAGATTAATCTTAGTATTTGAATATTGTATTGAATAAGTACTTTATATTTTGAATTGAATGCAAAAAAATAAAATATAAACATTTTCATGCGCTCCGTTAAAATACAAAATACAATTGTCTTACAAATACTATATTTTTCTAATAAAAGGGCAAAAACCAATCATATTAAAAATTCTTATTATAGTTGTTTTTTTACATCCATTGTTAGAGGGAAAATCTGTACGATTAGTTGAATTATTGTACATATTCGAATCTGATTGGTCAAGCACACCAGATAAATATACCAACAGCCACTATATTGAGTAAGCTTTGTTTTGATTAACGAAAATTTATAGTGATAAACTTTATCTAATCAAGGAAAACGTAAACTATGTTAAATTGCGTCAATAATAAATCGCGGATTATTAAATAAAAAGAAACTTCTTTATTAATTAACCGATAAAATTTAAAAAATTTGAAATTGTAGCTCAATTCAATTCCATGAATCTTCTGTGTAACAATTCAAAAATGTTATCCTTCGAATTGCTGACAAATGCCAATCTGGTGGAATTCAAAAAATTTCAATTTTGAAATCATAATTTCATCACGGCGCATATCTGTGAATAAAATAGGTTCCGCGCCACGTAAAATAATGAAATTTCGAATTATTCCAGCGTGCCGACAGATGGCGCGCTAATCGATCCCGCTACCGGCGCTATCTCGCGTTATTCCGTATTCATCTGTCATTGTTGTTGCTTTTTGATCAATTGACTGCGTTCGAATTGCCGGCGATCTCGATATATTCCAGGGTAAACGGATACTCCAATTAAAATCAACTTGGCGCGTAGTTATGTCGAAGATAACAGGTTACGACACGCACGATGACGGTCCAGGATTCGTGGGCATCAGATTTTGCCAGGAATGTAATAACATGTTGTATCCGAAAGAGGATAAAGAGAACAAAGTACTCATGTACGCGGTGAGTATATATGACTGTTCCTAACGACGGAATCCCTTTAATATCATAAATAAAAGAAGAAAAAAAGAAAGAAAAAAAACACTGTGGTGTTTTAAATTGCACGACGGCGTAAATCATGTGAGGAGGAATTGTAATACCAAGAAATTGCCTGTTTCAGTGCAGAAATTGCGATTTTAAGCAACTGGCGGACAGCAATTGCATCTACGTGAACAAGATCATGCACGAGATAGAGTGAGTTGAAAATAAGTAGCTCAAAGTTAATTAACATTTATGTAAACATTGTTAAATATTAGAACAATTTCCACCAAGATTTTCATGAACACTCTAAAACTAATAAGAGAGAAACATTATATCAATATTATCATTTCCCACTCAACATTACAAGTATAACAGTTATTAACAATAAGTAACAGTTACATATTATTGAGTAGAAAATCATAACATTAATGTAATGTTACTGGTATTTTTACTTTGTTCTTTTTCAAAGAAAGTTCTGTACTGGTGTATATTAATGTAATAAGTTGGAGTGAAACTACATTCGTTTTACTTAAACTTATTTGTTATATGTTACATAAACATATTATTTCTTATAAATTGAAGCAAAACTACATTTGTTTCATTCCAACTTATTGTATCAGAACTAGTTCAGAATTCTATTTGAAAAATAACAAATCTTAAAATTTAACATGTGCAGAAAGTGGAATGTATCATTTTGTGCACTAGTATCTGTTATACAAAATGATACTGCTTTGTGTGGCGAGCCATAAGCTCATTGCAAAGCTCAAGAGAGTTTGTGAAATTAATTTAGGACCTCTAATCATATTCCAATCACGTTTGAATCGTGCGCTCACCGCTTATCGCTTTTTTTTTCAGTGAATTAACTCACATCGTCGCCGATGTGATATCGGATCCTACATTGCCGAGAACAGAGGAACATCCATGCCCAAAGTGCAATCACAGAGAAGCCGTATTTTTCCAGGCGCAAACTAGACGGGCTGAAGAGGAAATGAGATTGTATTATGTATGTACGAATCAGCACTGCTCTCACAGATGGACGGAGTGAAACTCATATGGCATACGAACGTCCGGTGTACCTTTATTCTTCTACTTGCTATTTGTAACTTATAGTTCTTGTAATCTTGTAAATTGTACAAAGTTGTGTATGTGTTGTGCTCAGAGGGGATGCATTGTAATGAGTAAAACATGAATAAAAATTATACATAATAAAAGTAATGAAGAGAAAGAACGTTCGTGCACAAGGGGATTATGAATTACCGTAAGGCTCAACGCTCGGCTCGCAATCTTTACTCTCTTGCTGAGCATTTATCCCTCCGGCCGCTGAAGCACGCGGTTGGCTTTACGGACCGGGGAGCCGTCTTTTGCGAGTCGTGTTTCCTAGCCTCAGCGTTTTACGGGGCTACGTCGTGCAATCGCGACACATCTCTCCAGAGCGCGTTATCATGGCTTTTCGCGAGGGCAGATTTTGGGTGGCATCGCGTGACAGGAGGCTTTCGTCGAAGAATCGGAGTATCTTCGTCGAATTTATCCTGTCGATCGTTCCATCATCGTGAGGAGGTGGATGAACGCGTTGCGAATTCGCGACTTAGCCACGACCTGTAGACACCCTGGAAGCCCTGGAACTACTCCCAGATGTTTATCAGAGCCATGCACAGCCATACTGAATTCACTCGCTATACGCAGCCTGGGCAATGCCGCAGCCCGCAGGTAGCTCCCTGTGTCACGTGATCGTTTATATAATCATAGGTTTCTTTCACCATTATATCTCACTTGTTATAAGCTGGGTTTCAAAATAACGTAAAGCATATATATATTTTTAGTGCTGGAAGTAAATTTGAAGTACAATAGCCTATATCAAGAGATGTGTTTAGGTTCCAACCCGGCGCTTTCGTGTCATGTTATCCTTGTTTAACATATTCGGTAAACAACAAAGATGGAATGATGTCTAGATGGCACTCATGGGAATATAGCCAAGGACGACTGGATCAATTCGTGCCATTAGGGTGTATTTTATTTGTTTAACACTCACAACGCTCATTCAATTATTTCATCCTTATTTATCAATGCCCGTTTTTACCAGATTAACTTTAATCTCAGTTTAACTTACTCTTCGTCATTTTTTAATTCTTGGAATTAAAAAAAGATCATAAACCTTCACTGGGTTATGTTTAGATTCGAATGTTACCCTGTAGATATATCATTTTATAATTTATGTATTTATCGACATTCACAGTCGATTCTTATATTTAAGACCGTTTTAATTAAAATCTTAAAATATTATGAACCATAATCAAAGAATCGTATTATATAGCATCTCGAAACATTTATTATTTAAAAGTAAGATGGTCTTGAAATAAGAATACACTATCAATACCGGCCTGTACCGGTTTATCTTTATTTTTCACTGAATGTTAAACAAAGATAAAAGGTACAATCTATTAATGCTGCAAATTTTTCGTTGATCAATCAGAAGAAAGAATTTTATGAATTGACCAATCAAAGAATCCGAGAAACATGTGGGATGGAAATCTGAATGTAGCCTTGAGTGCATCTAATAAGTAGCATTTTAATAGACAAATATTTTGAAAATATGCAATTTTATTAAAAAAACATTGCAAATATATAATAATTTTGTATAATATACAGAGACATCACCATTGTATATTTAACTTTTATTATATAAATATAACATTGTAACTCTCTTTTATTTGGAGTATTTTTTTTATTATATTTTCAAAAAATTTGCCTGTAAAGACGATAAAATAAATTACTCTTGTAATAAATCAGGGTTAGCCAACCTTTATATTTGACACGTTAGACAAGAAGGTTGGCTACCCCTGATCCGTGTATACAAATAATTATATATATGACATTCTGATAGCAGCACGTTATCAATGTAATTATGATAAATATTATCGGTAGCGATAAGTTGTTTGCATAAAGTAACAAAAGCGGCAAATAAATACATGAATTCGTTGTACCTAAGTAGATTAAAGCAAGTGATGCGAATGAATCATGGGGCTACATATAGGATCACTAATACTTGGAGTAATAATACTCCAACAAGGAATATCCCTTAAAGTACATTCACCACATGTCGGTAAGAATTAATTTTTCATTTCAATGCGCCGCTTAATAATTTACAAAAGATTTTAATTTGTTATTCTATTTGATTTTTTCTCTTTTAGCCATTATAGGGGGTGGTATCGGCGGTGCGGTCACCTCACATTTTCTCACTGAGTTGTTTAACGAATCTGTAAAAATCGACTTGTATGAGCCGAAGACTATCGGCGGACGATTGGCGACCATTAAGATTGATGAAGATGAAATCGAAGCTGGTGGTTCGATTATACATTCAAAAAATATGTATATGCAGAGATTTGTTAAACTCTTGGGTAAGTATATAGACAGCGACTTTCTTAGCTTTCCTTAGCTCAGATATACTAGTTGCACTTATTAGTTATTTATCTTTTTCTAATTCTTGGGACTGTGTTTATTTCTGTCAATGTAAGATAATTTTAATCTTGGTATAACTTACTTTTTTTATCTTTTTTTAGTCCTAAGAAATAGAAAAAGATAAAGAATAAATGAAACCAAGATTAAAATTAATATATAGTAGTAGAAATAGGTCCTAAAGATAAAAAGTAAGTTAAACTAATTGTAAGATTAAAGTTATAGTGTACATTGAGAGAAATAAACAAGAAACATTATTGACCAGTTTTTATGGGTCTTTATAGGTTTGGAAAAGAATCCTTCTAGTGCTGGAACGTTTGGCATATGGAACGGAGATGAGTTTATATTCAAAGCAAGTGATTGGTCTGCAGTATCGTTGATGAAATTATTTTATAGATATGGCTTTCAGTTGTATAATCTCAAGAGGTATTTAAAAATTATGTGATATAAAGTATAAGAGAGAGAGAGAGAAGAGAAAAAGTAACATTATAATCTTTCTTTGAACAGTCTTATAAGCAATATGGTAGAAGATTTTGTGAAGATATATGATCTGCAGGATGCAGGACAATCCTTTGCCAATGTCACTGCACTGTTATCAGCTATGAATAAGGATTTCCTGAAATTATTGAAAACGTCCACGAAAGAATATCTTTTGCATAATGGTTGCACAGAGAAAATGATCAATGAATTAGTGCAAGCCGCTATCGTAGTGAATTATGGTCAGGAAGTCGATATCCAAAGTTTTGTTGGTTCCATAGCTGTGGCTGGGACAGATGGTGAATTATGGTCTATTAAAGGTGGAAATAAAGGGGTAATATATATTATTAACTTATTCTTCATTCTAATTACTCACAAAAAATATATGAAATACGTGTTGAAATTTTAGGTACCCGAGCATCTCATTTATAGAAATAAGAAAGTAAATGTAGTACCAAGCCGTGTTACAAAGATTCGCAATTTAGTAAACGATTATGATTCAAGTCAATACGAAGTGACCTACATAAATAAAGGTGCGCTAAGTAAAATCTGCTTGAGAGTAAGACATGTATAAAGTAACGAAAAATAGCATGCAATTATGCATTTCAGGTAGCACTGATCCAATGACGTCTAACTACGACATCGTAATTATCGCCGCACCACTTACTAGCGATCAAGAATTTCAAATAGAATTTGCGGAGTTTCCAGATAACTTGGTGTTTCCAGGAAAATATCAGACAACGTATGCGACGTTTATCAAAGCGGATCTTAAGCCGAAGTACTTTGGCTTACAAGAACCTTTGGATGGGATTCTAAGTTGCAATCCCAACAAAACAACGATCAGTTCGGTCGGAAAAGTGGGTCCTGTTGATGGTTCAATTAGGAAAGATCCACAAGTTTGGAAGGTTTTTAGCAGAAAACCTCTAGAGTCAAGTCTTATACACGATATGTTTTCTAAGGTATGATATTTACTGTAATTGTTTCGCGTAAGTAAAAGTAAAACTGATATACATATTATTTTTTTTTATATTAAGGTCATCGAGAAAAAGGAAATTGCTTGGAAAGCATATCCCCGTTACTCGACAAAGATGAACTTTAATAATTTCAAACTGCATGATGCGCTCTATTATGTTAATGCAATAGAATGGGCTGGAAGTACAATGGAAATGAGTGCAATAGCTGGAAGAAACGTCGCTATTTTGACATACAATGATTTTATTCAGAAATTTCCTAATTCTATACTCACATCTAAAGATTCTAAAGATACATTTAAAAAATTATGTTCTGAGGATTTATAATGATATTTTTACTATTAATATTAGATATTAACAGATTTTATACAGACATGAGAGTATTTTTAATAGCACATAAGTACAATATTTTGTGTGTAAAAGAAAGTACACAAAATTCTGTAAAAGAAGTTACAAAATAAACCAAAAATAACGTTCGAAGATTACTGAGTCAAATAATTTGATAAAAGTAATTGCGTAAAAAAAAAACAAAAAATATTTCATTATCATTATCTATATATATACAGATGTGACTTATTTATCAACATATTTGTCCAGTAAGTTATTTCTGTTTGTCTTATATCTAATAATCTACAATAGAATCCGTATTTTTTTTCATTATAAATATATAATGATAAAATAATTTGTAATGTCACTACAATTATTCTCTCATATTTCAATATACGAAATACACATTTTTTTAGTTATTTTCCAGATAGCAATGCCTATATATTATCTTTTAGATATCTTTAAAACATACAACGTACATATTGTCTGGTCCTACATGTCATTTAAAATTTTATGTTCAATTTATTTTTTGTAAATTTTTGCGTTGTATTTTTTTTTTCCATATATTTTACAAGCCTTTCAGAAAGTGTAGGGAGTGTGGATGGTGCAAGAAAAGCCGATAAAAATGTTGGGTTGAAAGTGCAGGTAGGTCAAAGTAGGTATCGTAAGGAGAGTAATGCATCTCGAGAAGTGTGAATTGTGAAAGGAAGAAAAAAAACATAAATAAAGAAGAGACCAATTGTCATGCGAAAACAGAAACAACGACAAACACCGGTCGACCGTGACTGGTTCGACCGATCGCCGACGTTGAAAAACCGCGGCGCGATCTGATCAGCGTGAACATTGACCTAATCTAACCTAACTGGCAAGAGCGCCAAGGGCAGAAAAAGTTTCTCCAGGCAGCGTGAAAAATGTGATTTCTCGCGCCTCGCAAATCACGGCGAGTCTCGCGTTTACGCGAGGACTGCAGAGGAAGGGAGCGGACGAGAAATGGAGAACTACTCCGTGCGCATCAATTATCCGCAGGCCACCCGTGGAGATGTTGCCGACGAGTCGCCCGCCTTCCACGATGCCCAACCGAAGCAGCACGCGGATCACGTCAAAAAACGAGAGGACGTGATCGTTTTGGCAAGCGACACGAAGGGCGGTCTGTTTAATCCTAGAGCTCTCCTCTTTCTTACCTTGTGGTACGTCTTCAGTGGATGCACATTGTTTCTAAACAAATACATACTGTCCTACATGGAGGGTGATCCCACAATATTGGGTAAGAAAACGACTATTTTGAAGCCTCATCTATTATTTAAAAGCAATATCGTTGAATTATAGCTATCTCTGTGTAAAAATGAAAAGTTCATAATGAGTCATCAAAGAATGTCTCTTCCATTAATGACATAAGCTGGCACAATTATCATTCTGCCTTTGTTATTCGTGGAATGTAAAGAAAGGTAGAACATTTATGTCAATTTGTGTCTCTAAACTAAGATTTAGCAGATTATTTTCTTCTAAACTTCAAAAAAATAATTCAGTCAGAACGAAGGAAACTTCCAACAATTACAAAATAAACATTATACTGAACACAACTGTCCTAGCATAGCAAATCATTTCAGTTTTGTTTAACACTGATAAATAACAATACTGAAATGATTCACTATGTCAACTAAGTCTCTTCCTAGAAAATGTCTAACAGTATTCTTTATCAATACAATAATAAAACATTATCAAATACCTGAGATATTAGCTGTTAGTGTTTTACATAATATTTTTCATTTTTCTTATTAGATATATATTTTTCATAAATACTTATTTTGAATTGCAGGTGCTTGTCAAATGTTGATGACTGCAATTTGTGGATTGATACAAATGTACTTTCCATGTGGTATGTACAAAGCTAGTCCAAGGTTGATGAGACCTCCAGGATTTTACAAACACATGACACTCGTAGGCTGCACGAGATTCGCCACAGTAGTCTTAGGTCTAGTATCATTAAATTATGTAGCTGTAAGTTTCACAGAAACCATAAAAAGTAGCGCACCTCTTTTCACCGTCCTCATCAGCAGGTATTTATTAGGTGAGTATTTTTTAGTGTATCTTTGTATCAAATATAATTTATGATAAATTATTCAGCATTTAATAATTAGTTGGGAGATATTAAATATTGAAATTCTTCATATCAACTTATTGTATTTTAGGGGAACATACAGGATTATATGTAAATCTATCTTTAATACCTGTAATGGGTGGGTTGGCACTGTGTTCCATCAATGAAATCAGTTTTGATCTTAGAGGGTTCATCGCCGCTATGGCCACAAACGTAACAGAATGTTTGCAAAATGTTTACTCAAAAATGTTGATCAGCGGGGACAATTTTAAATATACGTAAGTAATTTAACTCGTACGAGTGCGTGTAACATTGTAAAAGAGAAAAAAGAATATTCTATTTTTTTTAGGCCAGCGGAATTACAATTTTATACCAGTTTAGCATCAATTGTGGTACAAATACCGGTATCGATACTGTTAGTCGATCTACCTACTTTGGAGCATTCCCTGAGTTTTAAATTATTCGCAGCATTCCTTCTCAACGGTATATTCTTCCATTTTCAAAGTATTACCGCTTATGTACTTATGGACTATATCAGTCCTGTGACACACAGGTATGTAAGCCTTGAGCATGTAATTAAATTATTCTCCTCTTGATTCTAAAGCATAGTATTCATGTTGTAGTGTTGCTAATACCGCAAAGAGAGCTTTCTTAATATGGCTCTCTGTTCTATTATTTAATAATCCTGTGACGGGATTATCCGCCCTCGGCACTTCCTCAGTTATAGTAGGAGTACTGCTGTACAATCGGGCGCAGGAATACGATAGGATAAATAGAACGAAGAGGATACCATATTCATCGAAGATCAATTTGCAATAGGACAATTTTCCAATCTGTAAAGATTTCATATATACAGGAGAACAAATGTGTGTCACAAATGTGAGAACAAATCACTGCATCGAATGTATTGGGAGTGAGGAGTACAAACGATACTCAGTTTCTTTCACAGCAGTATTCTGTGGAAACACAAAAATAGTACGTATTTATAACATCAAGACGAAGGACAATCAATAAAAAAATTTGTTTTTGGAATTTAATAATTTCCAGTGAACTTTTGTGATATGTTAAGAACAATTAGTTTGATCTCATTTGCAAATTGTAATGTAAAGACATTAATAATTAAATATTGCTATGAACTGTAATTTATTTTATTGTTGAACTTGAAAATACATTTATTCGCACATTCAAAAATGCCTGGCACGTATGGTAAACTAAAAGAAATCAAGACGTATGCGTTAAAAAGTATCTGATTACTGTATTATACAAGCGTTCCTAATGTAAATGTGAGAATTGTGGAATGTAAAAAATTTTATAAAAATAAAATTTCTTTATATCTACTGATATAGCCGGCAATGTTCTATGAAGATTTATGACAATGCAGAAGTTTGATAATATTTGTAAGACAATTAGTGCAAATTAGAATACTTGTTATTGAATTACTTTTGCGGCTGTTCGATTATATTTTATTAATTTATTGACAAGCGTTCAATGCTTGTTCGAGATCGGCTATGAGATCATCTTCAGTTTCAAGACCAACAGATAATCGAATCAATTGATCAGTTATGCCTAATTTGGTTCGCATATTTTCCGGTACGGACGAGTGCGTCATTACGGATCTAAATGACAAGAGAATGACATGATAAGTTAAAAATATATTTTAAAAAATACATATTCTTGGAATATATACTTACGGTAATTCTGCTAGCGATTCGTAACCACCTAACGATTCAGCTAAAGTGAAAACCTTCAATGCTTGCAAAAAACGGTTAGAATCGCCTTTTAGATAGAAAGAAACCATTCCGCTATGTCCTGTTTGTTGCGTAAGCGCGAGCTGATGTTGCGGATGCGATGAGAAAACTGCAATATAACAATACGTGCATTTTTATCTTGCAAACGTTTCATTATCATAATAATTATTCAAATGATTAATTTTATATGCTTTTATTTTAAAAACATACCAGATAAGGAGAATAAAAAATTGTACGATTACATACGTGGATGAATCACTTTCTCGACGTTAGGATGAGAATTGAGAAACTTTGCTACGGCTAAGCCATTGTTCATGTGTTTCTGCATTCTTAGTTCGAGCGTTTTCAAGCTACGATTCACCAAAGCACAGTCAAATGGCGATGGAACAATTCCCATGGCTAAATTGAAAAGGAAAATGTTATATAAAAACTACAAATGTGCACGATACGAAAATACTCTTGTTGATTTACAATTTTGATTAAACTGCAATTTCTGCGCGAGATCGTCTCGGCACGTTATTGCGGCACCCATAATCACATCCGAATGGCCATTCATGTACTTTGTCAAGGAATACATTACTATGTCAGCACCAAGATCAAGAGGTTTCTGTTTTAAAAGCGTGATATATTGACTGCAGTTTCTTTCACATCGACTTCGTACGATTGAATAAAATTTGTCTCATAATTACGTCAAACTTACTTGGAAGTAACATGTCAAAAACGTATTATCAACGACTAATATAATGTCTGGACGAGATTTTAAATTCTCAGCAACAGCCTTTATATCTACTAGTTTCATCAAAGGATTCGTCGGCGTCTCTAGCCATACCATCTACAATAGAACAAATTATAATACAAAAAATACTAATATGAAATTAAAATACATAATATTTAAAATACAAAATATCAAATCTACATAGTGTTAATAACAATATTTTTAGTTTTTTTTTTATTTACCTTTGTATTTGGTTGTATAGCGTCTATAACGTTTTGTATATCAGTCATGTCAACGAAAGTATATTTCACGCCTTGTTTGCTACTACATTTCTGTATATAACGATTGGTTCCACCGTATAAATCATCTCCAACAACCAAATGATCTCCTGCTTCCAATAAACCTGTAATTGCAGTAAGGGCACCTAATCCAGAAGAAAAGCAAAAGGCATGTTTGCCATTCTCTAAAGCAGCCAGGCATGTCTCCAGAACATTACGCGTAGGATTGCCGCTTCTGCCGTACACATATTCCTACATGTGAAAGGAAACAATTAAAATTAAAATCATTATACAAGATTGTTGATTTTTTCCAATAATATATTTAAATTTACTTAGTTAATTTAAAAATAGTTTGTAATACTTATAAGTACTATTTTTATTCAAAAAGTATTTAAAAGTATTTCTACATTATGTTCAAAGAATATAAAGCTTTCTTTTTAAAGAATTGTGTACAAGTGAAGATAAGCAGACGCAATTAAATTGTTATTTGACCTACGAGAATTGTTCGATCTACGCGAATTTTTATTCAACCTTTGAACTGTAGATATACAGTAGAATTAGGAAATTGTTTAATAATTCATATAATATAGGCACTAAAGTGCAGTCTGAATGTACTTGCTGCTCCTTCATTTTTTATTTCTAGTATTCGTATAATGGTTTAATATGTATACAAAAATATAATACTTGCTGCCACAACCACATGTTTGACTCGTATTTTGTTTGTTAAATCGTCATTTATGTAGTTATTAAATTTTAATTATTCCTGAATCATTGGTTTTTCTTTTTTTGTTTAACTCTATTTCTTATCTGTTTCATTTACCTACTTTTCATCTACTTCATTTATCTGTTACTTATTTGTATCAATTTTTCCACAGGAACTATAATAATATAAATTACATAACATTTCACTTTATTCGTTTTGAACGATTTTGTTGACATTGAGCTTCAATAAGGAGCAGATTGTTATTGTTTAACATAAATTAATTTATAAAAAAATATTCTTTTTTTATAGCTAGTGTGTAACTTCAACTTTATTAATAGCCACAGAAACTTAATGCAATTTTTCTTGTTACAATTGACATTAATTGATTGAGTAACAAGGAGTAAATTGCTAGGAGCTATATATGGACGAATATTGATGAGTCAGAAGTTTAACACTTACTTTGGGCGGTGCTGGACGATCTTGTTTAAAAGTAGTAGACATTACCAAAGGTGGTACAACCGAGCCATGATTCCATTGATCAGGATCTTGTCCGGCATGGATAGCTATCGTCGCAAAACCTTTTTCCGTTGACGTCATTGTCTAATCAGTAAAAAAATGTGTGAATATTACTTAAGAATATAATTTATAAATTATAATAATAAATTATATTATTAATTTGCTGTAATGAATAAGAATATTATTTGATAAAGTTCCTGTTTAGGAGATTCTGTATACATCCAGGTCAAAGTGATATGAACGGCATCCCCTAAACAAAAGTTTTATCTATATCGTTGTATAATATATACTTGTTATTAATATATTTATTAGTGTAAGTATAATAACGTTTGGCATGCATAATTTTAATTTTTGAATTTTTATCAAAGATTTATTGCATTTTACTTTTTCTGACATTTTTTACGTCGTTATAAATGCAAATTGTATCGTACCGTGTTGTGCAATCTTTCATCACACAGCATAATAAGAAATAGAATTAATTGGAATTAACATAGGCTGCGTTCAGCAGAAAAAGCAGATTTGCAAGTGTTGTAAAATCCTTGAATATGAATGGTATACATTTAGGTCCAATAAGGAACTAAGAGCAAGATCAATCATATTAATGAATTTTAAAACAGCGGCAAATAAGCTGTTTTTTCTGCTAAACGCAATCATTATTCCAACAGTCTATTTATACTGAACAACGCACACGATAACAACTTGCAACTTAAGAGATAACATAGTTTTGTGAAAAGTGAGATGTGCGATAAAAATTCGATAAAATTAAAAAAATTAAAATTGTCAAATTTAAGTCAAGAGACAAAATCTTTGCAATTGTTTTAGAACGTTAAGAAAAGAAAGAAAAGTAGTTATTTTCGCAGAGATCGCAGCTCTCTATAGAGCGTTCGTAGGATCATTTAAATTTAGTTGCGAGAGCATTATCTGTTCGAAATCCTCCTAAGTTACACTTTCTGCACTCGTCTCATTTGGACGTACCTGATTGCTTTGTAAAAAAATGTAACTGATTAAATGAACTAAACTCTTGGCAATAAACAATTCAAGTAATAAAATTGTCTTATCAGATGTTGATTTTACGAGAATCTACTTGAGGAGAGAGATTACTAGCGAAATTCATTTACCTTAATGTCGTTGCCGCTGAACTTCTGCTGAAACTGAAGTAACCTGACCGGCGACGAGCTACTTAAATAACTTGCAACGTTGTTAGCCGCGTGGCCGATAAAGGAGAAAAAGGACAGAATATTCTGCACTTTGGTGGGGCGTTGGTCTGTTCGTATTATTTGTATTTTTCTCACTCAACATCTCTATTCATCAACGCGGGTATACATATATTGATCTCATTTTAAGAGCGAAATTTTTTAGGATTTTAAGCACACAGTTATAACACTTGACGTAACGAATATCTCGATATATGCAAATATGAAGTAAGGATGTGCGATACGCGTCTCGAAATGCACGATGCATCTTTACGAAAAAAAAGACTTTTTATTTCCAAGAAAATAACAAAACTTCTTTAAAAGGACGATTTATAACCGATCATATTTTCGCAAAAAAAAGTCGTTTTTTCTCGTAACGAGTTTTAACATATGAGAAAAATATATGGAATATATAAATTCAAATCAATATTTTATATTAGGAATGTCCGATACGAGAAAATGTGCGATCGCACATCTATAAGATATGACATATGGATTTTAATTTCTAATTTACGTTTAAAACATATATATACGTATATTATTAGTATTATTACTAAAATGCATATTTTATTTACTACTATACATATATAACTACATTTATATTATATTAGCGATAAAAAAAGTTGAAGTATTTAAAATTTCAATAATCTTCCGCAATATATATATGCGTTATGCGAAAAATACGAAAATACGTATTTTCGTATTTTTCGCATAACGATATTGTGGAAGATTATTGAAATTTTAAATACTTCAACTTTTTTATCGCTATAATATAATATAAATGTAGTTAATCGACTAGGTTGTATATTGTACAATATACAACCTAGTCGATTCGACATTTGTCCCATTTTCATTTCTTATTTTGGGGAACATGGAACACGGAACGTTAAATATGAAACACGAAATGCGCAACACACACAATACACGCCACGTGTATGTACGTCACGTAATGTGGAATGTAAAAAGTGTAAGGAAACACAATATTACGATCGTGTGAATTCACTCCATGCATCTCAGGCGCGTCACACATTTCATTATACATATAGTTTCATCATTGACATACAAGTATCAACGACGCAGCTATATAATCTTACGTGCACATATCTGGTGATAGTTGAGCATCCATCGCATAAAATAAGTTTTGCTTACCATTATTTTGTAACATTGTAAAATATCGTTACGGATATTCTCAATTCAGTAATTTTTTGAGAGCTATATATTTTCATGTTGAATGCGGATTTTGTAATTTCTCATCTGTGCTAATTTTTCTTGCTAATTTTATCATATCGACGACAAAATTCATTATAACGAGCGACTTACATTATAGTAAGCTGTAATGCACAGACCATCTGATTATTAATTACCTATATAAAACATGCATTTTTTTCATTTATTGCAACTATCAAATTTATGGCAACAGATCTTACATTGTAATCATTGTCACTTTGATATAATGACTCGATAAGGATCAAAATATTTGTGATTTTAGTTTATTAAATAAGCGCAATTTTTTATTAAACATTTTGCTTGGCCCGTAATAGCCCTTACGTATTAGTATTTATACTGCATAATTTCATATATTATATATAATATATTTATTATTCTGTTTAATAATACAAGCCTGTTATTTAGTCGTTTATTGTTAAAATTTATTTTATTTTTAAATTTGGAAATACATTAATATTTATATTAAAAAATGCCTAACAATTATGATAAACAAATAAGTATCGGTATTGAAAAGTATTTGATTGCTGTGTTATCTCAGTGAAGTGATCGTTAATTTATAATGTCAAGTCGTCGTTAAAATCATCAATTGACATAGTTATTTCTCACTGGGAGAAAAGCATCTCTAATGTGTATGTGAGGACTGAAAAATATTTATATAAGAGAATTTCACGCAGAAACAATATTTCTTTATATCTACTGATAACAAAGTTCGACAAACATTTAACAATGTATATGGACACTTGATATTTTTCATAAGAGAAATTAGTACAAATTAGAATAACGGTCATTGAATTATTTTTCCGGTTATCAAATTACATTCATTCATTCATTAACAATTATCTAATGCTTGTTTGAGATCGGCTATGAGATCATCTTCACTTTCAAGACCAACAGATAATCGAATCAATTGATCAGTTATACCTAATTTTGTTCGCACATCTACTGGCACAGACTCGTGCGACAATAAGGATCTAAAATGAAAAAAATTAATTCAAATTGTTGTATATTTTTAAATAAACATTTTTTTCAATATACTTACGGGGATTCAGCTTGCGATTCGCAACCGCCTAAAGATCCAGAAAAAATGAACAGTTTCAATGCTTGCAAAAAACGCTTAGGATCGCCTTTCAGGTAGAAACAAACCATTCCACTATGCCCTGTTTGTTGCGTAAGCGCGAGCTGATGTTGCGGATGCGACGAGAAAACTGTAATAGACGTATGAGTGTTTTTATTGTAACACATTAGCATTACTTATTTTGACATTACTTATATATATGAATCTTTTTTTAAACACATACAAAATAAAGACAATGAAATCTTGTATGATTATTATACATACGTGGATGAATTATTTTCTCGACATTACAATGAGAATCGAGAAACTTGGCTACGGCTAAGGCATTTTTCATGTGTTTCTGCATTCTTAGTTCGAGCGTTTTCAAACCACGATTGACTAAGGCACAATCAAATGGCGATGGAACAATTCCCATGACTAAATTAAAAAAAAATGTTATATAAAGTCTTCAAATGTGACCCGAAAAAGCTCTTGTTTATTTACCAGTTTGGTTGAATCGCAGTTTCTGTGCGAGATCGTCTCGGCGCGTTATAGCGGCACCCATAATTACATCCGAATGGCCATTCATGTACTTTGTCAAGGAATACATCACTATGTCGGCACCAAGGTCAAGAGGTTTCTGTTTTAAAAGTACGATATATTGGTGCAATTTCTTTCACATTGACTTTGATCGATTGAGTAAAATTTTTCTCACAGTTATGTCAAACTTACTTGAAAGTAACATGTCAAAAATGTATTATCAACGACTAGTATAATGTCTGGACGAGACTTCAAACTTTCGGCAACAGCCTTTATATTTGTTAGTTTCAACGTAGGATTCGTCGGTGTCTCTAGCCATACCATCTACAATAGAACAAATTACAATATAAATGTGATAACAAGATACTGATATAAAATTAAAGACTTATATTTAAAATAAAAGATATGAAATTCTAATGTGTCAATAACAATATCTTTAATTTTTGTATTTACCTTTGTATTTGGCTGTATGGCATCTATGACGTTTTTTACATCAGTCATATCAACGAAGGTATGTTGCATGCCTTGTTTGCTAGTACATTTCTTGATATTACTAGTGCTACCACCGTAAAGCTCGTGTCCAACAATCAAATGATTTCCTGCCTCCAATAAACCTGTAATTGCAGTAAGGGCACCTAATCCAGAAGAAAAACAAAAGGCATGTTTGCCATTCTCTAAAGCAGCCAGACATGTCTCCAAAACATTGCGCGTAGGATTACCGCTTCTGCCATATATATATTTCTATATGTGGAAAGAAATAATTAAAATTATAGCGCTGTAATACAAGATTGTTGATTTTTTCCAATATATTCAAATTTACTTGGATTATTTAAAAATAGCATGTAAGACTTACAAGTACACTTTTTAATCAGAATTTAAAAGTATTTCTAAATTATATTCAAAAAATAAAGCTTTCATGTATTCTTTCTAAAGAATTGTGTACACGTGAAGATAAGTTATAGATGCAATTAAATTGTTATTGACCTACAAAAATTTTTTGATCTGTGCGAATTTTTATTCAACCTTTGAACTGCACATATATACAGTAAAACTGCGAAATTGTTTAATAATTCACATAATATTATTAGGCACTAAAGTGCAGTCTAAATTGTACTTGCTGCTTCTTGATTTATTTCTATTATTCGTATAATGGTTCCTCAAGTTAAAAAAAAAATTTTTTTAATTATATTAAATACTTGCAGTGTACAGAAATATAATATTTGCTTTGACAACTGCATTTTTGACTCACATTTTGTTCGTTAAATCGTTATTTATTTAGTTATTAAATTCTCAAGTCAATGCTTTTTCTTCCTTTATTTATCTGTTTGTTATGTTTTATTTATCTTTTCTTATCTGCTTCATTTATCTGTTATCTATTTCATTTTTCTGTCATTCTTTTATCAACTTCCCCACAGAAATTATCGCATATAATATTACATAACACTTCACTTTATTCGCTTATCTTGGTCGGTTTTGTTGACGATGAATTTCAACAAAAATAACAAACAAATTATTATTGTATAATACAAATTAATTTCTAAAAAAAAATTCTATTTTCATAGCTGGCGTAACTTCAACTTTATTAATAGCTACAGAAACTTAATGCAATTTTTCTTACTACAATTGACTTTAATTGATTGAGTAGAAGGAGTAAATAGCTAAGAGCTATATATGGATAAATTTTAATGAGTCTGGAAGTTTATAACACTTACTCTGGGCGGCGTTGGACTATCCTGTAAACTAAAAGTAGTAGACATTACCAAAGGTGGTATAACCGAGCCATGATTCCATTGATCAGAATCTTGCCCGGCATGGATAGCTATCGTCGCAAAACCTTTTTCCGTTGACGTCATTGTCTATTCAGCAAAAATGTGTAAATATTAATTAAAAATATAATTTATTATTAATTTGCTATAATTAATATAAGAATATTATTTTGTAAAAGACCTATTCAGGGGATTCTGTTCATATCACTATGACCTGGACATGTCAAAGTGATATAAAGGGATCCTAAACAGGACTTTTATCTATTTCGTTGTACAATACTTTTTATTAATATATTTATTAATATCAATAATATAATAATAACATTTGGCACTCGTAATTTTAATTTTTGAATTTTTATCAAAGATTTATTACATTTTATTTCTTTTATCATATTTACGTCGTTTTAAATGCAAATTGTTGTCGTACGTGCAGTGTAGTCCTTCGTCACACAGTATAAGAAATAGAATTAATTGGAATTAACATGAGCTGCGTTCAACAGAAAAATCAGCTTTGCAATTGTTGTAAAATTCTTGAATATGATATACATTTAGGTTCAATGAGGAACCAAAAGCAAGACTAATCATATTAATGAATTTTGAAAACAGCTGCAAAGCTGCTTTTTCTGCTGAATGCAACAATTATTCCAACATAATCTACATATTTATACTGAACAACGCGCCTACAACTTGCAACTTAAAAGATAACAGTTATGTGACCTAAACAGTGAGATGTGCAATAAAAATTCGATAAAATTAAAAAAATTAAAATTGTCAAAGTTAAATCAGAAGATAAAATCTTTGCAATTGTTTTAGAACGTTAAGAAAAGAAAGAAAAGTGTAGTTATTTCACAGAGATTGGAGCTCTCTAGAGCGTTCGTAGAATTTAAATTTAATTGCGAGAGCATTTTCTGTTCGGAATCCTCCTCAGCTACACTTGATACACTCGTCTCATTCGGACCTGGTTTCGTTTTAAAAAAAATGTAGCTAATTAAATGTAGCTAAATAAAGGAACTAAATTCTTAGCAATGAACAATTCAAATGATGAAATTGCCTTATCAGATGTCGATTTTACGAGAATCTACTTTGATCATGATCGAAATTCACTTACTTGAACGTCGTTACCGCTAAAAGTCTGTTGAAACTGAAGTACCTGACTGGCGACGAGCTACTTAAATAATTTGCAACGTTGTTAACCGCGTTGCTGATAAAAAAGAAAAAGGACAGAGTATTGTGCACTCTGGTGGGGCGTTGGTCTGTTCGTATTTGTAATTTGTGCATTCTGCAGCTCCACTTTCTTGCGGGCAATACCTAGCAAGAACCTCACTCCGCGCTCACTAATGCAAGCCTCATAGGACAGCGCACTTGCTAAAAGACCATCCCCACTCTTCATAAACAGCGCGCCAAACGTTTGGTGGCGAACGCGCTTATTTGACTATACTTAAAAATTCATATCTCGTTAACCATTGCGAAAATTGCAAAATAGTAGTGGACCTTTTAGTACACTTTAGTCAGCTCTATCTACACAAAGGCGATAGTAAAAAACTTACTTGACACCCTGTGTGTGTGTATATATATATATATATTTATATTATATTAGCGATAAAAAAGTTGAAGTATTTAAAATTTCAATAATCTTCCACAACACACACACACGTATTGCGAAAGATATGAAAATATAATACACAACTCTCTCAGTAAGAAATCATCAATTTGACATCAGTAATTTTTCACTGGGGAACGTGGAACACGGAACGTTAAATATGAAACACGAAACGCGCAACGCACAAACGCACGTCACGTACGTGTATGTACATACGCCACGCAATGTGGAATGTGAAAACAATGTGTATAAGGAACACAATGTGTATAAGGAAACACGTACGATATTACGATCGTACGAAGTTCATTCTACGCATCTGAGGCATGCATTTCATCAGTTTCATCATAGACACATAAATTATCAACGACGCATCTAATTTTACAAATTTTGTGCACATATCCAGTAATAATCGAGCATCCATCGCATAAAATAAAGTTCTGCTTACTATTATTTTGTATCATTGGAAAAAATCGTTACGAATATTCTGAATTCAGTAATTTTTGAGAGCTATATATTTTCATGCTAAATGCGAATTTTGTAATTTCTCACGTTTTTATACGATAAGTGAAGATGACATCTGTGCAAATTTTTCTTGCAAAATTTATTATATCGATGACAAGAATCATTAAGACGATACAACGATTTACATTAAGCTGCAATAGATTATTTGTTACCTATGAAACATGCGAAGGAAAATTACAAAACATCTTTTTTTATTTATTGCAACTATCGACTAATTTATGTCAACAGATCTTATATTGTAATTATTATCACTTTGATTGATAATGACTAAATAGGCCCGGGTCATTTATTGTGGTTTTCGTTTATATGAATTTTAAATAAGCGCAAGTTTTTATTAAACATCTCGCTTGGATCATGATAACTCTAATGGAAATTTATTATCCTCTTTAAGCCTGTTATTTAATCATTTATTGTTATAACTTATTTTATTTTTGAATTTAAAAATACATTAATTTTTGTTCAAAAATACAATTATCATAAATCAAAAGAAATCGGGAATAATCATATATATATTTTATTAAAAAGTATATTTGATTGTTGTATTATCCCAGTGAAGTGACCGTTAATCATTGTTAGATCGACGTCAAAATCATCAATTCGATGTCGAATTTACAGTCATTTCTCATTAGGAAAAAAGTGTTATTAATGAGAAAGACTGCAAATGTGTAAAAAATTTTACGCAGAAACAAAATTTTTGTATATCTATTGATAATAAATTTCGATAAATTTTCAACAAAATATATGAAGAGTTAATATTATTTATAAGAAAATTAGTACAAATTACAATTCCCGGTTATTGAATTATTTTTCCGGTTATCTGATTACATCCATTCATTCATTAACAAGCAGCCAATGCTTGCTTGAGATCGGCTATGAGATCATTTTCGGTTTCAAGGCCAACAGATAATCGAATCAATTGATCAGTTATGCCTAATTTTATTCGCATATCTAACGGCACAGACTCGTGCGTCATTTGAGACCTAAAATGAGGAAAATTATTTCAATCTATATTTTTCAACAATCTTGATACAAAATGTTCGATTGAGTAAAACAATTTAATAGAAATAAAGAGCTAAGAGCAAAGGCTAGTTGTTCGTTGTTAATATTTAATTATAAATAAATTATTTATAAATACATTATTTAGAAATATATTATAAATATATTATAATAGACATACCAACCCCCCTTCATTCGGTCATTTTCAATGTTAAACTATTTCAAACTACCGATTATAAAGGATCCTAACTATTCTTTCATATAAAATTTTGAATTGATATAAACGATCTTATGTTTTTAAATACATATCTGTTAAATATACTTACGGCAATTCAGCTAGCGATTCGTAACCGCCTAAAGATTTGGCTAGAACAAAAACTTTCAATGCTTGCAAAAAGCGCTTAGAATTGCCTTTCAGATAGAAAGAAACCATTCCACTATGTCCTGTTTGTTGTTTAATTGCGAGCTGATGTTGCGGATGCGATGAAAGAACTGAAATGTAACAACACACACGTATTTCATTGTAAAAGTTTTATTAATTATTAATACTTAATTATATATCGCATTAAACAGCAAGTTATTTGCAACATATATGTTATAGTTGTAATGACCGACTCAACAATATAATTGTAATAAATATAACAGGTATGATACATTACAGTAACCTGATGCTTGTCGGGATGCTCTTGTTTTAATAATACATTTATAAATACAGGAGACTAAAAAATTGTACGTACGTGGATGAATCACTTTTTCAACGTTAGGATGAGAATCAAGAAACTTGGCTACGGCTAAGCCATTCTTCATGTGTTTCTGCATTCTTAGTTCAAGCGTTTTCAAGCTACGATTGACCAAGGCACAGTCAAACGGCGATGGAACAATTCCCATAACTAAATTGAACAAGAAAATGTTGTATAAAGTTTTAAAATGGCTAGGAAAATCTCTTATTGATTTACCAGTTTGATTGAACCGCAATTTCTGCGCGAGATCATCCCGGCGCGTTATAGCGGCACCCATAATCACATCCGCATGGCCATTCATATATTTTGTCAATGAATACATCACTATGTCGGCACCAAGATCAAGAGGTTTCTGTTTTAAAAGCACAATATTTTGGCTACAGTTTCTTTCACATTGACTTCGTACGATTGAATAAAATTTGTCTCATAATTATGTCAAACTTACTTGAAAGTAACATGTCAAAAACGTATTATCAACGACTAATATAATGTCTGGGCGAGATTTCAAATTTTTAGCAACAGCCTTTATATCTGTTAGTTTCATCAAAGGATTCGTCGGCGTCTCTAGCCATATCATCTACAATAGAACAAATTATTTTACGCAAAATACTAATTTGATATTAAAGAGCATAATATTTCAAATAAAAAATATCAAATTCTGATACAAAATATCAATAACAATATATAGCTTTAGTTTTTTTATTTACCTTTGTATTTGGTTGTATAGCGTCTATAACGTTTTGTACATCAGTCATGTCAACGAAAGTATATGTCACGCCTTGTTTGCTACTACATTTCTGGATATAATTAATAGTTCCACCGTAAAGATCGTCTCCGACAACTAGATGATTTCCTGTTTCTAGTAAACCTGTAATAGCAGTAAGAGTACCTAATCCTGAAGAGAAGCATAAGGCATGATTGCCATTCTCTAAAGCAGCCAGGCATGTCTCCAGAACATCACGCGTAGGATTGCCGCATCTGCCATATTCAAAACGCTATAAATATGAAATAAACCAATTAAAATTAAATCGTTATTATACAAAATTGTCTTTTTTCTTTAACATTCAAATATATTCAAATTTATTTAGATAATTTAAAAATATGTAGTATGTACAAGTACATTTTAACACCAAAAAATATTTAAAAACATCTTGATACTATATATTTAAAAAGATATAGTTTTTTAATATATTTTTTTCTAAATAATTCTGCGCAAGTAAAAATAAGATAAACAGATGCAATCAAATTGTTATTTGTCCTTGGCTAAATGTTGGTTGGTTTACGGGAATTGTTATGTGACTTTTGAATTGTAGTATATTGCAGAACTGGAAAATTGTTATTTAATAATTCTCATAAAAACATGATATACTAAGCACCAAGTTGTAGTACTCGCTGATTCTATATTTATATTATTTACATAAATACTTTAATATATTATTGTTTATGTATTCCTTAATTTATTAAAGAAAAGGTGGACATTTTTCAAAATTATATTAAATTCTTATATTTCAGTTTGCATATTATTGCAGTGCCATTTACTTCATCAGAGCGAGAAGCGTATTGCATCTGTGTGCTGTTCATCCTGATGAACGGCAAAATTCACGAAACGATATCCAAATAGTAAAGTATGATCTATTTGATGTAGTCATTAACATTGTTGACAAATCTTATGGACTATTATCATAAAAACGACGTGGATTTGTAACAATCTCATAATGTCATAATAATCGATGTCGAAAGTACATCGTTATTTTCGTGTTATTAACAACATATAATAAATAACGTTATATTAATTAATTATTAATAGCGTTATCGATTAGTCATTTGATTGATGTAACGTTATTAATACGTAGTAAATAAATGACGTCATTAATTGATTAAATAGGTGACATCATTATTTCGTCATAAATAGGTCACATGACTTAAATAATTCAAAATGATTAACTATCAACGTCAAAATAACTACAGTTTACTGGGTGGCATTAGCAATGGATCATATGACATGACAATAATCCGCAAATACGTAGCACCTTTAAAGAAAATACCCGTGAAAGCTTCAAAAATATTTCTTATATTTCAGCTTACATTTTACTAGTTATTATACAGAAATATATACTTGCTTCGATAACAGCACATTTTTTATTCTCATTTTCATTGATAAATCACCATTTATTTAGTTATTATTAAATTACCAAGTTATTCCTTTTTCTTTTTTGTTTATTTGTTTCTCATTTGTTTCATTTACCTGTTTTTTATTTGTTTTATTTATCTGTTACCTATTTGCTTCAACCTTTCGACAGAAAGTACATAATGTAAATAAATTTATAAAAAAATATTCTATTTCTACAGCTTGTATGTAACTTTAACTTTATTAATGGCAATAGAAATTTAATGCAATTTTTGCTAGCTATAAGTGACATTAATTAATTAAGAGAGAGCTAAGAGTTATATAATACATAAATGGATTTGATAAGTCGGACATTTATTTATTAGTACTTACTCCAAGCTGTGCTGGATCATCCTGCATAAAAGTAGTCGACATCACCAAAGGTGGTACAACCGCATAATGATTCCACTGACCAGGATCTTGCCCAGCATGGATAGCTGTCGTCGCGAAACCTGTTTCCGTTGAAGTCATAGTCTATTCGGTAAAAAATTGTTCTGCAAATATTAATTAAAGATGTAATTTATTATTAATTTGCTATAATTAATAGAAATATTATTCGGTGAAACTCCTTGTTTAGGGAACCCCGTTTATACCACTTTGACCTGAAACCTGGACATATACAAAGTTCCCTAAACAGGAGTTTTATCTACATCATCGAACAATTTTTTTTATTAATATATTTATAGTAATAATAATATAATAGTAATTTGTCGAACGTAATTTTAGTTTTTTAATTTTAACTAAATATTTATTGCCTCTTACTTTTTACGTTCTTTTAAATGCAAGTTGTTACTATACGTGCATGTCGCTCAGTCCTTAATCCACGGAGTAAAAGTAAGAAATAGACCAATTAATTAAAAAAAAAAAAAAATAAACAAAATTTTAACATAGTCTATTTATAAGAATAACACGTACAATAACAACTTGCAACTTAAGAGATAACACTGTGGCGGCCCGCCACCAGAGGTCCAAAAGGAAGAGATTCGCGCCAATTCTCGCATGTATTCGAGACACGCGAAATTTTTTCATATAGAACCTCGATCTAAGACTCTTCCAGATGTCTGAGGCAGGCTCCCACTACGATGCCTTACTGTTGAGTCCAGTAGTAGAGGCCGAAACGAAACGCCGAGGTAGATAACATTTCGCATAGGCCCACAAGGGCCTAAAACACATTTATGTGACGTAAAAAGTGAAGTACAATATATGTATCTTCGATAAAAATTAAAAAATTAAAACTGTCAAGTTCAAAGTAGAAGACGCCCTATAGGCGCAAAATATTCCTAGAACGTTATATAAATATTATTTAAAAAATTAAAATAATTATAATATTTTGAGAATATTCAAAAAATAGAAAGTTAGAAATTCTGGCCATAACGGTTGAAGATGGATCTTTTAAATGCTTAAATAATTCGATGAAAATTAATTTACAGCTATTATATACTACAACAATGTACATGCATATCATATATTTGTAGGCATATTTACTGCGCGCCGGATTTAAAAACGCAGCTAAACTACTGAAATATTACAATTAAATTTTTAATGTTTAATAGACATCTATTAGAAAAATCTCAATATAAATATAGACATCTGTAAATTAATTTATTTGTTACGAAAAATATTATCTCGACTATATATTGAATCCGGACCTCTTGCATCCGTGTAAGAATTTATGACCAGGATTTTCTATTTGTTTAATTTCAAATGTATGATTCAATAAGATTCTTATCAGAATTCTTTGTCAGAATTCGATCGAAATTATTTTTTTACCGGCCGAAACTGAAAACAAATATTAGGTTTTTATTCAATTGAAATCAAAATGTTCCTTTACTTAACTTATGAATAATTCAGGAACAAAAAATTGTAGAAGCATTTTTTTAAAACAATTTTTTAGAAAAAACTAAGATTTTATGCTACTTAGTCGAAAATTTTCGCAAATTCTTATTTGGCATGACAGACCCACAAATTGAGAAGAAAAATTTCCCTTTTTTCAGCTTGTAAATAGTTTTCTATATGTAAAAATTACCAAATTTACATGAACTAAAAAATTATAAAAATCTTTTAAGAGCAAAAATTCAATCTTTAAAACCTCTTTTTAAATTTAAATTGTTTATTTTTGACAAAGGTATTGTATATATAGTTTTGAGCTAACAAAAGGCTACAGATTTTTTCTTCCAATCTTTCTTAATCCAATACTTGACAGTCATTAACAAAACTCACTTTAATATCGATACCACTGAATATCTGTTGAAACTGAAATAATTTGACCGGTGACAAGCTACTTAAATAATTTGCAAAGTTGATAACCGCGTGGTTGATAAAGAAGAAAATGGATAAAGTATTCTGCCCTCTGTGGTGGGGTAATGATCTGTTCACGTTTACACTTTTCACACTCAACACTTTCTCTTTCTTTCTCTTCAACGCTCGTATTTGTATTGTATTGATTTTATTTTATGTGCAAAAATTTTTGAATATTCCAAGCAAGATAGTGAATAGACCTCTGTATTGACTGATATAACATCTGATGCAACGATATATCATGATATATGCTAATATGAAACAGGGATGCAATAAGTGTTACGCAAAAAAAATTTTTGTTGCGAAAATATGATGGGTTCCAAGTTGCTGTCAAAAAAGCAATTCTTAACCGACATTTTCGCAAAAAAATCGTTTTCTCTCGTAACGATACCATTGATATTAAAAAAAAAAAAAGAGAATACAAATTTAAATCGATACTTTATGTCACAAATACACATCTGATTATTCATTATCTATAAGACGTGTGAGAGAAAATTGCAGGAACATCCTTTTTTTTTTCATTTATTCCAACTATCAAATTTATAGCCACGGATCATACCTTGTAATTATTGTCACTTTGATTGATAACGACCTGATAAGGATCGATTTTATTTGTAGTTATTATTTATATAAATTTTAAATAAGTAATTAGCATTAAACATCTTGCTTAGCTCGTAATAGCCCATATGAATATTTATTATTTTATTTAAATTATTTGAGCATGTTATCTAGTTGTATTGTTGTAATTTATTTTATTTTTAAACTTGAAAATACGTGTATTTACATATTCAGAAATGCTGACAGATATAATAAACAAAAAGGAATCGGGAGTGATCATATATGTTTTATTAGAAGGTTTGATTGCCGTATTATTCTATATTGAAGTGACCGTTAATCAATGTAAAATCAATGTCAATTCGACGTCGAATTTACAGTCATTTCTAACTGAGAGACAAGTATTCCTAATATATAAGACTGCAAAATGTATAAAAGAATTTTACACAGAAACAAAATTTCTATATATCTACTGTGATAACAAAGTTTGATAAACATTCAACGATATATGGAAACTTGATATTATGTATTTTTATATGAAAATTAGTACAAATTAAAATACCGGTCATTGAATTATTTTTCCGGTTATTTGATTACATTCATTCATTCATTAGCAATCATCCAATGTTTGTTTAAGATCGGCTATGAGATCGTTTTCACTTTCAAGATCAACAGATAATCGAATCAATTGATCAGTTAAGCCCAATCGTGCTCGCATATCTTTCGGCATGGTCTCGTGCGACATTAAGGATCTAAAATGAGGAAAATTAGTTCAAACTATTATATATTTTTAAATACACATTTCTTTAATATACTTACGGCAATTCAGCTTGCGATCCGCAACCGCCTAAAGATTCAGAGAAAACGAACAATTTTAATGCTAGCAAAAAATGCTTAGAATCGCCTTTCAGGTAGAAAGAAATCATTCCACTATGTGACCTGTTTGTTGTGTAAACGCAAGCCGATGTTGCGAATGCGACGAGAAAACTGTATTTAACGTATGCGTGTTTTATTGTAAACTTTAGCACCATATTACTTATTTTGACGTTATTTATATATTATTTATATAGGTGTACAAATTAGTTCGGTCCGTTTTTTGTGTTCAAAAATGCATTTATTTCAAAACAAAATGAATGAACAGATTAATTAAAGTATTGTCCATCGCTGGCTACTATACTTTTTCCCATCTCTCAGGCAATTTTCAAATTCCATTTTGAAAAAATGACTCGTCTTTGGAGGCGATCATCTTTTAGAAAATGGACCGAACTAATTTGTACTCCCAATATTTATCAATAATGATAAAATAATAATAACGTTAGTCGCGCTCAATTTTAGTTTTTAATTTTTTATCGAAGATTTATCGCATCTTATTTTTTATATTACTTTTTACGATGTTTTAAATGCAAGTTGTTATCGTGCGTGTTTTTAGTCTTTCGATCATCCACGAAGTAAACGTAATAAATAGACTAATTAAGATTAACATAATTCTATTGCAGTCTATTTATACTGAACAACACGCACGATAACAACTTGCAACTTACGAGATAATACATTTACGTGAAGTAAAAAGTGAGATGCAATAAATCTTCGATAAAAATTCAAATTGACAATTGCAAATTAGAAGGCACAATCTTGTCTCGTTGTTTATATACGTTAAGAAAAGGAAAAGAAGTATTCTTTTTTTTTAGAGATTGAAGCGTTCGTTCGTATAGAATTTAAACTTACAATTAGTTGAGAGAGCATTTTTCTTTTTTGTTCGAGATCCTTCTCAGTTACTTTCTGTACTCATCTTGTTCGGACGTGCCCGGCGAAAAATGTAGCTATTCGAAGAGGCTATATTCTTGACAGTAAACTTTTACAATTCAGTCAATGAAATACTTTTATCAAATATTGATAGGAAATACTTTTTATGTCTAAGAGAATCTACTTGAGAGTCACAAGCAAGATTCACTTACGTTGATGCTGATACCGCTGAATATCTGCTAAAACTGAAATGACCTGATCGGCAATAAACTGTTTAAATAACTTGCAACGATATCAACCACCTAGCCGATATTGTGATAAATATATGCTAATATGAAGTAGGAATGTACGATATGCGTATCGATACACACGACGTGCGACATATCGTTATGCGACAAAATATGATTTTTTGCAAAATTTTTGTCGATTATAAATGATCTTTGAAGGCAATTTCTAACTGACATTTTTATTAAAAAATCGTTTTTTTTCTCATAACGATACATGTATCTTTTTCGTATTGATATGAGAAGAAAAATACAGAATATACCTACCTTTAAATCGATACGTACGTCATGTAGAGATGTGCGATACAAGAAAATGCATATCACACATCTCTAACATGAAGTATCGATTTAATTTGCATTTAGGATATATGTATAAGTACCGTAATTTCACACAACTATGGCCCTATGCCAAAAGTATGGTGCAAACATCCGCACGCACAAAACATGATGAATATCAGTGTTTTCGTGAGCACAGGTGTTTAGACTGTAGTTATGGTTATGGCAAAGGACTATAGTTGTGTGAAATTACGGTATATATGTATATTATTAATGTGTTAGGGAGAAAGTCTTTTTACAAATAGCCGATTATCTCGGCTTTTTACCAAGAAATCACAGAAGTTTTACACAAATGGAATAATTGTTCTACCCGAAGAATGGTAAAACGTCATCGATCAAAACGACACGTAGTTGGTATAATAAAAGGTTTGTAAAAAATATTCTAATTATGGTCCAACTTGTAAAAAGACTTTCCCTAATCCAGTAGTACGATTATAATACCACAACGTATTTTTCTACTATGTTATTATATACTACGTAAGTAATATTATATTTTGTATTTTTCAAAAATACATATACAGTAGTATACATATACATTAAAATATACGTTATGATATACAATATAATTAATATTTATTTTTTGTGTATTATAATTGCGTAAAAATAATTAATTATAAAAATATTAAAAATATTAATGCAGGCTATCAGTATTATTAATTGGAGGTAATCTTAATGCAACATGGTACTACGATCGTACGAAGTTCACTTTACGTGTCTCTGACGCGCTCATGTTACACAAAATTGTTGCAGATGTATGTATCATACATATGCGTGCATATCAAGTCGACCATTCATTATGATTTTGATCCACCTAAGCAAAAAAAAAGATTAAACATGTAAAGATCTACAAACTACTGATGATCCAATATAATTTCTTACTCACAGAAAACTGCGATTCCCTGCATGGCATTAAATTTATGTTTTATACCGTTATACGTCATAACGATCAGACTTATAAAATATTTACAATCATATTTTGCATTCACAGAGCTCTTTTCGAGAAAATAATGATGATACTTATCAGTATTAAATTATTAAGGTCTTTCTAAGATGTCTATTATAAGTATCGCATCTATTAAAAACATTGTTAAATTGCTTGTCAATTTAATTTGTAATGTTATTACTGTAATTCTGTTAGGATTGTGTTTTAAGACTAATAAAATTAAATTCAACGCGCAGTTTACAGGATTGGATACGAATATGTAAATTCACACACAAAAAAAGAATTTTTTCAAAACATTTCAGAAAAAGAATACTTTTCGCATCTAAAAATAAATTCAGAATTAATGAAATATGATTGTATTCTTTATAAATTATCTGTTTCTGAGATTTTATCCTTGTTTTAAATGAATTTAATGAATAATAAAGGGCGCGATTCACTTGATATTGCAAAAGCTTCATTGACCAATCAGAAAAAAGGATTTTCTGAATTGACTATAAATGCTTCGAAGCATTTGCAGCGTTAAAAGTATTGGACTGCACTCACAGATAAAATGATCGAATCGTCTTATTTTTTAAAAGAATACGAAAAACTAATGAAACACAATAATATAGTATGTGTAACGTATACTATAGTATTCCCCTAGATTTTCGTATGATTCTTTTTAAGAATAGAGGGATCCGTAAAGCGCATGATGTATCGTGTTTTCCTTATTTAAAAATTTGCGAATTATAATAATAAGGATAAAATAATACCTACATCATACGTTTTATGGAATACAATCAGTGCTGACGGTAAGTTCAAAATGTTCTTCAAACGCACCCCCAATCTCTAGTCAATCCAGTTATTAAATGGACCATTTCTTCACGCATGCGTGTTAAATGCACTTCAGTAAAGTATCTGGTAATAGTAAAATGAGGTTCATTAGTCCATATATATCTCATTTAAAAGTTTCTAAAAATTTTTATATATTTTATGTTTTAAATATACATGTGTTATATGTATATATTTATTTTCTTGATTTTTGCTTCTTTTTCGTTTAGATTTATTATTAAAATACATAATCTAGTTAGAAAGCTACAATCGATTCGAAATTAATGTAGTATTTAATAATTTAACACAAGAGAAATCAGATTTTTAATCTGTTACCCCGACACAAGATTTGACAAGAGATTTTCGAGTAAAAAGACTTTTTATTTTTCATTTATTGATGAATACGAAAACCTAAAATGTAAATTTCAAATGATTAAGGTAAATAAATTAATTGCGTCGCACTGTACTTCTCATTAGGATAGAAATCTGAATGATCGTCTGTTTGTTAATTTGAAGCTGTCGTTGTTGCCTCCGTGAATTCGGTGGATGATCGTCTCGACCCTGATGTGATCATTAACGCAGTATCGATCATGTGGCATCAGTGGTGAGGGTAAACGTGAACAAGGGTGCAGAAATTCCACCAATTCCACGGACCAAAACATTTACCTCCTTGAGAAAGAGATAGAAAAAAGCAGAAATCAGGAAAACGAAACTCGAAACATCTCCAAAGATGAAAGGAACCATGGAAATTTTTACGTCGCTGGTGTTGCTCATCGTAGAACTGACTCTCGAGGACGTAGTCAACACACACAATCGAGATACAGTCGTAACGTCTTCTGATATATTAAATTTTAAGGATCCCTGCAATTTGTGCGAAAATACAGTTACTGGTTTTCCAAATGTATGTGTTAACTGTGTAATGCTGAATTTTATGTATACGTATATATATATATATATATATATGTATATGTTTATTTTTATATCTTATATTTGTTTGCACAATAAATTATTCCATTTTAGAGCTACATAAAGTCTTGCTGTCAACGAGGCTGCAGGTTTTTCAATCTAATCAACTCGCGTTACAAATGGGAGGAAGACCGTTTGAATGGCACTATTAGGAACGCATGCGAGGCTTGTATGTAGCATTTATAATTGTGTTTTATTTTTTAAGAGTATGAAAGTATTTAGCTTCGCAATTTTCTGAGATATTAACGGTAAACACAGTTTTGTTACATTTATTGTATATGTATATCCAGAAAAATCTACATTCTTTTTTTTTTCTTTAAAATTGCTTCTGTATTATTTCTTATTGAGCTTGTAATTCAAGCATGTAATTGTACATATTTTGTATGATCTGTAAAATTGCTTTTGTGCCATTTGTGACAGCGTGTTCCGAGGCTTACATAAATCCGAATGATCAGTGTGTCTGCAATATTGGCTGTAATTTCATGGCCAAGCAACGAGTTTCAGATCTGTTACCTCTGTTCACTATCGCCACATGCATGGAAAACAATATAGACATTTTACCCACGCCGCCTGACATACCAGAGAATGATATATTAACTGATCCTGGATTACGCAAGGAATTACTTCCTAGATGGTGGGATGTGGATGGCTTTAAATTGCCACAGACCCATATTAAAACCATACCAATAGACGCTAGGGTAATATTTTCTACGATTATGTAATATAATACCAGTGAGCGACAACTTGGTAAAAACACTAACAGTAATATTACATCAATATTATAATTTCTTTCTTAACAGTATAACACATGTGATAGATACCAGTTTCATTGTTAAGTAAATTATAACATTGATATTATGTGTTATTATTGTGTGTGGAAAAAGAGTTGGTGTTTACTGGGAATGTACAATACATTTCTGATATAAATATGAAATGCGTTGATAAAATCATAGACTGTGGATTACACTCAAGCCTCTGATTGTTCTGAAGAAACTAAACAACTGTCATCTACATATAAATCTGAAACGTTTCAACAGGCGAAGAATATTCTCTCTCACATTGGACATCTGTATCTCAAGTATATAGCGGCTTTAGCTGGTCCTTTCATCGCCATAGTAGGGCCTGCAATATCATTATATTACATAAAGAAAAAACATAGATCATATAAGAAGAAGTTTTATAGCAATATCAACTTTTCGAAGAACATTATGGTATTCATGCCAAATGAACTAGTGATGTACACAATTCTTCCACCTGAACATCATAAAGAATTATCTAGTCGTTCCATTTAAATCACGACGTTTCGACTTTGTGAGATGTGATTTTAAAATCTTAACATAATGTAATAATGCAATAATACAAGTATTAATTACTGCAAACAACTCCTTATTTTCAATCGCGCTATAAAAATTACATTTACAGTAAATACTATAAAAATCAAATTATTCTTTTTCTATTAAATAATTGATGATATTTCCACACACGCGCGCATATTTAGCATCTTTGATCAAATTTAATATAAAGTAATAACTGAGAAATAATAACGAGACAAAAACAAGCTTATTCAGCAATATATAATTTTCAAATCAAACTATACTTTATAAGAGAGATATCGAGTTTTTGAAAACTTTTATGTTAATATAATTATATTACAGACTGAGCTATTAGGTTTTGAAGTATGTATATGTACATATATTAAGGAGAATATTTTTAATATCAAAAATTGCGAAGCTTTTACGTCTTTTCTGAATGCAATCGCATAATTTGTATATGTATATATTTATACATAAATTAACATACAACGAACAAGTTCAAATTTGTAGAAGAAATAGACGTAAAACTAATGACAATATAGATATTTAATCAAAATGTCATTTGATTTGATCGTTTTTATTGTTTTGTGGGAAGCCCATCACTGAAAGTCGATAATAGTACAATATATAAAGTTATGGAGAAGGATTTGTGCAATATTATATATTTAAATCTATTTATAGAAGAATATTGTATTATATATTGTATATATTATATATAAATATTTTATATTATACAAAGATTTATGTCACGTCTCTTTCTCTATGAAAAAAGAAAAGAGAACTGATATTTCTCCAAACGGAGATTTTTGTCAATTTCACACTCTTGCTAAATAGATTAAAATTGCATTAATTTGCAGTTTTTCCGATACAGTGCATTTTGTCGCTTGTTACACTCATTACGTAGCATCAATGCGATCAAAATATTTTAAATAAAATATACGAGAATTCGGTTAGTTTTTTTTACAATTATACAAGTATATCATATACATACCTATACATATGCGAGCGTTTTATGCATATCTTTTCAGGATTTTTATAGAATATTATCTCTGTGTGTATATATTAATTAGAATTTATTTATAGCGTGTGTATATATTTAGGTTATATATACAATATATATATATATATATACGTTTAACTCAATCTCAATTTTAATTGAGTGCGAAATGTGACTAAAATCTTATTCCTTATTCAAAGAGATAAATATATAAGTTACGTTATTGATACGCGTTACCTTTATGTGTCACTTGTCACATTTATTAAAAGCCTTTTATTGTAACTCGTAATTATCCTTGTAGAGCAAGAATTGCACTTTTTATTCTCACACGTGAGTAACAATACAACTAAGCTTTATTTTTTTTTGTTATAGAATATCAACACGTGTTTTATGTAAAAATATATTGAAAGTCTTTATGTAGCAATCGATTTTAGCATCGCGATGCAAAATCTTGAAAGTATCGAATGTATAAATGTTCCTGTTTGTAAGACTTATACTCTTTGAATTAAATCTCATTGTTGTCGATATACCAACATATAAAGAAAGATTTTGCGTATTCCCTTCAACGCAATTTATTGAAAATAACTAAAACATTCGTGCGTGTTTGTGCATATCTCGAAAAAGGCTTGCGATTAAATGTCAGTCTTTGGAGGATGTTATTAAAATGTACGTGATATAAATATCAAAATATTTATTGCATAATAGAAAAGTACATGTAAAACCAAAGTATTGTGTTTTTTAAACAGTATAAGTATCTTATACTAGAGTCTGTTAAACATCTTATACTAAATTCTGACAAATAAATGTATTATTTATGTATGTAAAACTTATGAAAATAAAATGTAAGTTTACGCGACGCAAAATCGCGCACAATCAGTCGATGATTCTCTTTTCCGTTTAACATGTCCATCTGCTTATTTTGGTAAAACAAACTGCGAGTAGAGTTCTTGATATAAGTTTAAATTTAACGTTAACAAGTAACAGTTTGTAAATAGAAATTATCTGCTCCTTTTTACAAAATACCGCACATGAAAAAGGCGGAATGTACATCAAGTGTATATAATCGCAACATGCACATACATTTACAGATCGATACCAGTTTGGCTTGCGATAAATTGTTCACGGGAGATCTTAACAATGTTTCATGTATATCTGTACAATACGGAGCGTGCCATAAAATCGAATTAGACTCGTAATTTATAAAAAGATCATATGCATGATATCGCTAAGATTGAATTTATGCAAGATTATCTATATTATTGCTAATAGAGTTTGAAAGCGTTTCCGCATTTTTTCAGATAACGTGCTAATTGTAACCCAAGAAGGAGGATTTAAACCAAGTTTCCACCTTGAACATTCGGTAGAATATTATTATTGTTATTAGGAGCACATACCTCTAAAATATTCTTATTTATAAGAAAAGTCTTCAGCGATATTTATCATATGTACAACTGTAGAAATCGCTTACAAATTAGAATGTGTCACAATCATGATCTAAAAGATTTAATTTGTGAAGTATAAATTAAATCTTATCAAATATGTACGCGACATAATAGAGATCAACGTCAAGCAAAATTCGTAAGTATTATTGCCAATATAATTCAGGATCGTCCCTACGAAACTGAAGCTTCAAAACATGTCGATATATTTTCAAGGCAGGACCTAATAGCAAATTAAGTCCGCTCACAACATCCTTTCGACTCATCATTAGAAGTGCGTGACCGTCTATATCCTGGAACATAAATGCGGACAAATAAAATGATATATCAAAACATTTATATAAAAAATATGTCGTCTATATAATAAATTAAACTCTTACCTGCTGCCGGAAGACTTCAGCGTCCTTAGGAAATAACCTAGCAAAGTATTGATACACTTGTTCGGAAGTCCAATTTCTTGCGTCAGGAATATTTAAATCAATGGGTCCTTTGGGACCATCTTCTTCAATCTGATCGGAAGAACCCCTCATAGGAGAGACCTGTGGACTTAGAACCGGTGGTAAGATAGTTGTGCTCGACGGGCTGTCCGGTCTGCTTGTTCCATTGATCGAATGAGTGTTTTGACTGTCGTTCATTTTGCTCAATTGTTTTTGCGTGCACTCATTGCAATGCCATTTAGAGTTGGATTTTATCGTAACGCGGGACGGATGACAAAAATAATGATAGGCGTCATCGCAATTATAACAAGTCACTAACGGACCCTAAATAAGAAAAAATTATTGGAATAAGAATTAAACCATGAATGTATCACATAAAATAAAATGAAATGTAATAAACCTACAGCGTCAGAAGTTTCACAACACACTGCGCAAGTCTTACAGCGTTCACATTGCCAATTGCTATTGGCTTTTTGTAGCATTTCCTCCGGACTATAAATACAACTCGGATGTGCTGCAAGTATACATAATACGTAATGCATATATAAATGTCAATGAAAAGTTTAGGAAAAATTAATCAAATTAACTTCAATTAAATTCAAGAATTACCTCGCACTGTGCAGTCTCTACAAGCCACGAGAGCCTCTTGTTTCTCTTTGGCGCATAGGCTGCATTGCCTAAATGGTCCATCCTTGACAGATGTCTTAGAATCCTGATCTTGTATCAATGAATTTTTATGACCTGGTCTGCCTCGTTTGCGTTTCACCAAATTATTATCCGAAGGATCAAATACTTTTCTAGCTCTCTAAAATATAAAAATAACTATATAAATTGATATATTAACTTTTATCTGAATGATTTGCCAAAGAAAAAAATAACTTTCAAAGAAATTACATTATCATTTTCTTAAAAATATCAATGGTAAGTATCTTTAGTCTCTAAATGTTCTTTTACAAAATCAATTCTTATTGTTAATACACGTATAAAAGTATCCGTCTAAGAGCATCCACAAGTGAGTACTTTACAAGATAATATAGTTATTTTACTTTACGTTCAAATATACATTAAAGTGAAACTATACCTTGTGTCAAAGACGTCTTTCAAAATATTTGCAATATGTCTGATAAATATTACATTACATTAATAAATAGAACATTTACGCTACCTTTCTTCTGGCACTGCGAAATCCAGAAGCATTTACATTGGACGGAGTCGGGGATGTATTCGTCGACGAGCTTCTACCAGCATCTTCATCCTCGTGATCTTCGCTGGATCGTCGACCAGTTTCCTCGCGTTTCTCTCGCTCATCCTTGCTCTGTTGGTAGTCTTCGAACTTAATTTCAATGTCCATACGGTCGTCCGTTCTGGCGAACAGACGTTGCTTGCGCTCGGCCTTTGCAGACCTTTTAAGGTTAGACGTAGTCTTCTGTACATCGTTGCTCTTTGGTTCGTCCTTGACGACGATATAGTTTTCCACAGTCGTCGACGTTGGCGTTGCTATTATCAGAGAACTGCGTTCCCGTTTTTCACCGTCGACGACGCCGCCGTTGCATGCCACCTCGACGGATAGTGGCGACGCGATAACGCCGCGTTCGACGTTTTTCTTGTCGTTGACCTCGTAGCATTCCTTCTTTTTGATGGAATTCTGCTGCTGCAGTTGCCGATCCAGTTTCGGACTATCGTTGGCCTGTCGCGAGGACGATCGCGATGTGTTTGACGTAGTGTCGGTAAGGTTATCCGTCTCGTTGAACTCGTACAGCTCAGCCGCCGTTGCTGCGATCGCTGCCGCTGTCTTAGTCGCCTTGGTCGTTATACCGTTGGTGCTGACGGTGCCGTTGGTAGCAGCCTCCTTACCGACACGCCGCTGCGTCGCGTTGCCGTGCTCCAGGACGCAGGCAACCGCCGCGGAGGAGGACGGCTGCGAGTCGCCGCCGCGTCGCGACGGTGTCGCGTCCGTCGTCATGTCGGACGTCGCCACCAGCGAGTAATTGCCGTTGGCCAGGCGCGCGAGATTGCCGCACGCGACCTCCCGGCCGAGAAACTCCTCGACCACCCGGCGCGACGTCGGGCTCGAGACACCGTCGAGAAGCTGCTCGATGAGACGACCGGCGGGGACGCCCTGGTCAAGGTAATCGGGCTCCTCGACTACGAGCTCGGCGACCGCACTCGACACCATGCTCGAGTTGAGTTTCTCCTTGAGGAAACCTTCCGGTCGATTCTTAAAGAGTTGCAGTCGCGTCCACTTCTTTGCATTACGGTAACTGGTATTACCCTTGTAGTCAACCTGTATCACCTTCTCGACCTCGATCAATCGATGAAGATCGGCGATCGTGTCACGCGCGTCCACCGCGTAATTGCGGAGCAAATAGTTGCATATGCGATCAGCATCGGGACGCGCTTTACGTCGACGGAGTTGATCGATCGCCTCCAGTATGTGGTCCTCGTGCGTGATCCGCGGCGCCGCCTGCACCGGGTGTTGCTGCATCTTCGTCATTCGTATCGATATACGGGGCGCGACTTTGCGACTCGCTGCTTTATCTCCTCCTTTTCCTCTTCGTTTCTCCTTTGCAATTCGGCCAGTCGCCGCTAACCGTTCCTGAGCAATCCCGCCTCTCGTTGTCGAGGATGACGACGAGACCACGTTGCTTACAGTAATCGCTGCCAGGGTTAATAATGATCACCAGGAAGTCCCGGTTACCTTCGAAAAACGAAATACAGAGAGTTATGCTTTTGGAAACGGGCGCGCACGCTCGCGCGACACTCGACGATGATCTACGCGCGCCACGGACGTTTCCGCGCGATCTTCTCGTTTCGGCGTATCTCGCCGCTCGCGTGCGGTATGCGTGCGCCGCACCGGTCCGCCGCACAACCGCGCGCTCCGTGTCCGTCCGTCTGTCTGCCTGTGAATCTGTGCACTGCACCGCACCGCACCGCACCGTACCGCGCTGCGCCGCGTCGCACCGTACCTTGTGCCGCACCGATACCAAATTTAAATTCTGCGTCACGGAGACTCAGACGTGGTCCCGACGATGCCACCACTTTTGATATTGCCTCGTCAAACGATCCTTCCGTCACGTCACACAGAAATGTCGAAATCTTCACGTTTCCGTCGTGCTTCCTCACGTTTCTCGTCGCGGGAGAACCGCGCGCGGATCCACTCTCGCCCTCTCTCCGTCTCTGTCTTTCTCACACCCTCGTTCTCCGTCGGGCCGACGGGCGCGCTCTATCGAGCTCTCGTTCTACGGCGTGGCGCGCACGCTATCACCGCTCTGTCGCCACCGCCACCGCTACTGCTGCTGCTGTTGCCGTCGTCGCCACCGCCGCCACCACCGCCGCCGCCGCCGCGTGCCCGCGCGATAAATCCGATCTTCGTACTGCACACAATGAATGCACCGACGTGACGTGCGCTCCGTCCGAGAAGGAGCGAGACGCGGAGAAACAATTCGGAGAAACGCGTCACGGAGCGACGCGACGAAGCTCGAAACCACGACTGTAAATGATCGAGGGAAGCGGCAGTCGATCGTGCGAATTATGGCGTCGTATCGTGAAACGCGCCAAATGTCTCTTACACCGAAGCGACCCCTTCGATTGGACCGCTGCGATGGAAGACGACGACGACGACGATGACGAACTAAAAGACGTAGTAAAAACTCAACAAGAACATTTTCCGGCAAAGGACACAGTTGACATGGACGGCCCGATTTACGCTCACAACACTTGTTATAGATTATTTATCTTTATTTTAATACTTACAAACAGATGAAACAGCTGCTTTCGGAGGGTAAATCGTGTAACATATTCTAACGCGGAAACGTAAAAATGAAAATTTTTATTATGTATAATATACACAAACATATACCCATAAAAATTTTCACTTTTTACATTTTCACTCTGGGAAAAACATTTTTTCAATCATTTACTTTTCATTTTGTTCTTGGGATGGATTTATACATTTAAATTCAGTGTGAGGAATTAAAAAAAATCTAGTCTACAACTCTATACTTATCCTTTTGTAGAATAGACTAAAAAAAATTTTACAACAAGCTGCTTTTTTTTTGCTGAATACAGCTATTACTTCTTAAGCGTTGTTTGCGTATATCGGATTGCGGCTACAGTGGGTCCATTACATCCTTGTCGTTTACCAGGGTGTAAACAAGGCTGTAATGATTTACTGCGTTCATACTGTGTTGTCGCATAAGCGTCTCTTGCTGGAAAACATAGAGTTTAGCTACGAGCGATTTTGTCAAAATCCTGTGATTGATTGAATCACTATTTATTTGCGCTCTGGGACAAAGTCCCCTCAAGCGCTAGTCAAATATAACAACTAAAAATCTATAATCATAAAATGTATATTCCTTAAAACAACAAGATTTAAGCTAGTATTTATATAGTCTGTTCTTATTTTAAAACCGTCTTAAGTAATGTCTTAAGATGCTAGTAACGGTCTTCTAATTGACTTATTTATGACATCTTAAGAATATACCTAACAATACCAACCTCAAATATAAGACTCGACTATGAATATCAGCCTAAAAAAAAAGGTGAAAAGTTCCACTCAAAAAAATTTAGAGGATAAAAAAGTACGAATGACAAACGGAGTCTACAATGAGATTTTCAAGCGTACAACTTAAATCTTAAGTCGTAAGAAAGTGATCATTCATAACTGATCATTCTCTTCGCATTCGACTGTAATTGGACAATTTTGTATGGCTTAAAACCCAAGTCTACAATTGCGTAAGCGTAGTTGTAAGAACTGACCGATCACTGTCGAATATGAGAAGAATATTGAAATGTGGTCAATTTTTACAATCACAATCACTTACACCTATGCTTACGCAGTTGTAGAACGGACTTAAAACTCGAAGCTCAAGTTTTAAGCCTATTCCACGATTGCGTAAGCGGTTGTAATTTTTGTTTTAAGAGTTTACCAATTACAGACGGATACGTTTTTCTTGTGTTCGGCTGTGATTGGTGCATTTTTACAATTACATTCACTTACAACTACGCGATTGTAGAATAGATTTCACTCCTTAAAATCTCACTGCGTGCATTCAAAACGACAACCGCTCTCACTGAGCGCTTTCATCTGATTAGCACATTCCGTTAGACCCTCAAATACAGACCAATCGGACGAAAAGGCTCAGTTGAGCGGTTGTCATTCCGAATGCACCCAATGGGTGCATTCAGAAGGACGACCGCTCACTGAACGCTCAGTACCTGTTCGGTCTATTTTTAGATCTATTGAAATATGCCAATCAGATGCAAAAGCTCAGTGAGCGTGCTTCTGGATGCACTCATTGTAGACGCCGCTTAAAGTTTATCTACAACTGCGTAAACGTAGGAAGTTGTAAGAATTTTCCAATCACAGTTGGATTTTCTCCTCGTATTCAACTGTAATTGATCAATTCTTATAACGGTTACGTAATTCTAGATCGGAATTATGAGAGCACCTTTGTCGTAGAATTTTGACAAAAGATGTAATCAAAGTCTCATTAACAAACGCTTTAAAGCATTTGATCGAATCGGAAAAAAGAATTTTACTAAATCAAAGAATATTTCAAAATATTTATCACGTTGATCATACCCAAAATCGCTCATGACCAGAGGTTTCATTCTCGAAAAATATCATACATGAAAAAATACTAGAAAAATCTGTAGTATACATAATGCCGGAATCAGACTATTCATTGAAGATCGAGATTAAAGAATGAAATTTGATCAATCGAAACATAAGGAGATAAAATTTCTTTATCCTCGTTGACCAAATTTCAATCTTCAATAATCAATTTCAATCTTTAATGCGTAATTTGATTCCGGCCTAAAAATATATCACATGCGCTTTGTTTTCACGCTTACACGCTGCAGGCATCAGTTTATCTTTATTAGATCGATTGTTCCATCATTCGGTAAATTTTACGCGTAAGATTACCCAATCGCATGCGCAGATTGCCAGACTTACTTAATGCGTAAAATTTCGGTAAAACCAAGAAGTGGCACAACCGGCTCGTCGTCTATCAAATACAATATAGTTTGTTTTCTATTTTTGCACCTAGACTACACTAAAACTCTCTTTCTCGCTTTCGACAAGTATATCAAACCTATCTCACTTTAATTTCCAAAAGTGTACACTAGTTTAGCTACCAGAAACAGACGTGTAATAAAATTAGGACAAATGATGCTTGCAAGCGCAAAACGGAATGCACTCGATAGCTTTGAACACTCGATATTTTTCAAGAATACCTAGACTCGTCTCTAAAGCCCTGTGTCCAGGGTGCTAGAATTCTATTCAAGTTCTTGGATCCAGGAATGTGTATAGCCAATCAATATGTAGTTTTTTTACGAAAAAAAAATAGCAAGACACGCAGGGCTTAAGACTGACATATTTTACTTAGATTTGTCAATTTAATAAAATTTCCACCAGGTTTTTTCTTTTTCCCGCGATTTCTTGGAAATACTTTTGTAGTTTAGAAGAATTTCCGGATGACTTTTGGAGAGAAAAAAAAGTACAAAAAACCCAAATTACAGTTAAAATATTCAGAGAATCGCAATACAATGAGGGATAATTTTCGAAGATACATGGCGACAGTGATTGCGTAGTGCCGCGCCGATCGCCCGATATCTCTCCTCGCCGCCTATTGTGAAGCGGCCAGTTGCTTCCGAGAAGTTTTCGAATCACACAGTCGCGCGCGCTCTTATCGCTCCATCGAATCGTCCTGTCGTCGCGCGCGGTGCCCTGCGGACGTACGTTGAGAGGAAAAAGAAAAGAAAAAGAGAAGCGCGGGGACACACACACACACACACACACACACGCGCGCGCGCGTGATAATCTCTCGCCGGCACGGCGCGGATCGAACATCGAACTGCGGAGCGCGATGCGCGTTTCACACCCTCCGCGCGCGCGGCCGCTCGCTCTCGGAGACGCGAGATATACCGGAAAAACCGCGTCCAAGATTCCCCTCCCTCGTGTTCGCCGCGCTTCAAGAAAACACCGTCGCGCCAATCGCAAAAGTCTCATTCGGCCCGATACGTCCTCGGTTCGCAACGGTCCAAGATCGGGCGCGATTCTTATACTTAAAATAATGGCCACACGATGGATCTGCCGGCACGCAAATGCGCGCCCGTCGTCGCCCTTAGTCGTCTCCGCCGGGAATCGAGTCGATTCGCGCGCACCTAATCGCCGCGGCGATCGCAAAACCGATCACTAGGACGGTCCTCTTATTCTAGAGACGACACATGCGCGCAAAAGAGAGAGAGAGAGAGAGAGAGCGCGCCCGGAGACTTTTTTCCACGCGCACCGGGGGAAGTACGCGCCTGCACTTACCTTCGTGTGCGGAAAAGCGCGTAATAAGCGCGCACCGCCGTGTCTCGATCCGCGCACACCTCGAGCGTTAAACGCGAACGAGATAAAACCGGGCGTGTAATCGCGCCACGTGACGCAACGACGAGTTTTTCCACGATCCGCACGATTAGTGGGTGACGAGTGCTAGGAAGGTTGCGCGGCGCGGAAGAGACACACAAGTCCGGAGTATCCGCGCGCGCGGACCGAGAAAGATGGCCGCCCTAACCTCTAACGTACCTCGCACAACCGCGACGACCGTGCGAATACCAGCGTGAATACGTCGGCAGCCGCCGCGCCGCGCCGCGTCACCGGACGGTGTCGCTGTATGCGTGCGCGCGCGCGCACGATCGCTGCCCCGGTGCAGCACTGTAATAATGCCGGTGCGATTTTCTTAGCTGCTCTCAACGCCGGTCTTCAAACCCGGTGTCCCTTCCCAGCTCCATCGAACTTTCTTCTTCCTTAATCGCCTTCCCCTAATGGATTTCCAACCCACGGAGGCAAGCGAGAGTTGGAGATCCATTAATTACCATGAATATCCACAGATCCAGCGCGAGTCTCCACGGGGAAATAGAGGTCCTACTTTTTCATTATATACATATATATCTTGGTATTATATACTACATATCCAGAGACACACGCATTTCCAAAATGTAAGATACAGCCTTAAGATATACTCTTTAAAATGTCTAAAAGAGACGTCGCGACTTTGGACTTCGCGTGTGTTGTCTAGGTATCTTAATACTCGGCCAGTATCGCGAATATCGATATGCGCGTCGCCGACGAGACGTTGACGTGATGAAATCCGATCGGTGATCCGACGCGCGCGCGGGTGCATGCACGACGTCCCGAATCGCGCGTTCCGCTTCGCTCCGAGTTCGCTCGCGCCCGCGCCGGACCGAGAATGTCGGGCGAGTCGCTCGGAATCGGGAATCGACTTTCGGTCACGGGAAAGTGCACGAGGAAACGTGGCGCGAGACGCACGTGACTGAGCAAACTTACCAAACTTTACAACCGGAGGGGTGTACGCGTGTATCTCGTCCTCGTCGTCTTTCACGCAAGCCACTGCCGCCGTCGTCTGCATTCGCGCGCGCGCGCGCGTCGTTCTTTTCTTAGGGCGCGATGTGCCGAAGACGCGCGGCCGACTTCAACTTATCGGGGAAAAATAACGCAACCCGCTTCCTTCGCGACTCGAATGATCACGAATGTTCTCTGGCGCGCCGCTCGGGAGCCAATCGACACCCGCGCGCGCGCGCGTCATCTCTCTCTTTCTTTCTCGCCGACCGAGAGGAATGGCGCGTTAACCCAATCGCGGGCCTATCCGAAATGATTCCGGTACATACCTGTGGAGAATACAATGTGACGTACTGCGGACGTCCGGGTCTCACACCTCGATCGCCACGCGATCGTCCGTGCGCAGTCCGATGGATGCGCGGTTGCCAGCCACGTCGATTTCGACGGAAAACAAAACGGAGCGCACGCCGGCCGCGACCGAACGCGATATGGACGGACCGCCAAGATGGCACGCAACGCGCAGTACTCGCACCGGCAGTGTCGGCTATAGGCCGGCCTGGTGCCCAGTCCCCTTGAGTCCCTCGAAACACACAAGATCCGTTTTTTCTTCCTCTCTGAAACAAATATACGTTTGTTTCACTTCAATTTCTAGCACTGTATGCATTAGCTAGTGCAGAATGCAAGAATATAAAAGAGATCTGCAATAGATGTAATAAGTTTTAAGAGCCATAAGAAATTAATAATTTAGTTTGCTTTCTATATTCATATCGAAACCCTGATTATTCTTATTTGTGACGTCACAACTCAGTTGAATTGCACGCTCCAACAGATTTAACTGAACTTTTATAATCTGCACAAGCTCGAGCGTATGCTTTACTGAGTATTGTTAGGTCACGTTAAAAGAGAGATCATAAACCTATATGTTGTTATGCGATAATATTGTCACCGAAGTAAGCAAGTTGTAACGTCCAGTAGCGGATTTAGATAAAGGCCCACGAGACCTGGACCTACGGGCACCATATCCTTTTCTATAGCGGCACAGAAACGTCACCCTCTTCTAGGAACCAGAATAAAAGTTAATTTTATATTGATGCAGGATTGTTGTGATCGTGGCATATTTCCGCTAATATGGCACTTTATTGAAGTAGTGTTTTAGCGCATAAAAATAAAATTCTTGATGCTTTGATCGAAAAGTAATACTTATTGCCTTTCAAAGGTGTCTAATCTTTTTTTATTGTTCATCAAGTATCTTAAAAGAGCATCAAGAAGTACAGGGCCCAGAATGCAAAAGTGTGTAAATCCGCCACTGTCCGCGACATTATTATCCGAGTACAAAATACTCACATAACTTTAGACTTAATGTCACCTGTGTGAAAATGGAAAACAACTATAATCAATCAGTCGAATGTGAGAAAAATATTCCGATTAGTCAATTCCTTAAGGCTTAAAGCTTATTACACCTATACAGGATTTAAGTCGGAATGGATTTCGTTCGGAATTATTCAATTATTCTCTAGATTTCGTTTGTGTTTTCTAGGGAAAACGAAATAGTTCCGATCGGAATTTATTCCATGTTCTATAATAATTCCCAGGGACGCTATTCTGAAACTTTCTGTACATGCCTACCGGTGTCGTTATACATTTTGAGCAGATATTTTGTAAATAAATTGCGCAAAACATACAATATGAAACCGACAATTATCGATAGGCGTGTATAAAAAAATTGAGGAATAGCACGGTCAAAAACGCTACGTGTCTTATCTCCTAAAAGAAAAGCAGTCCTAAACAGTAAAGTTTTTATGTTAGTCCACTATTTTTTTTATTTGTGCGTTTTTGTCATACAATAAATTTTTCAAGCCTGTTGATTGGCTATCTATAGGATAGAGAACAGAGATATATCTGAGAATTTCTCTGTTCTGCATACATTTATGTCATATGACAAATACGCATAAATGAAATAATACATCCTAAGGTCCGATTTTACAATTAGGTCTGTTCGCGTTGATTGGAATACTTAAACATTTTTTTAATTTATAATGAAATGCAAATATATATTTGGATGTTGGAAAGAGAGAAACCGAAGGTGTCGAGTGCAAAAAGTGCAACCAATGTGAACAGACCTAGTCTGGTTAACTTTTAGACCCGCGTTTCACCAACTCCGATTAACTTAATCGACCGATTGTTACATTGAAACTGACCAATCGCATTTGCTGTTCACACTAAACAAAAATTTTGGTCCAATGAATGATCGTTAATCAATGTTCATCTTAATGTCATCTTAATAAAAGATGAACAGTGAGTTAAACCGAGATTAAAGTTAACCTATATCGATGAAAACTGCGTCAATTGGGCCGATTAGGTTAATCCGAGTTGGTGAGACCGGGTCATAGCCAGATTAGGCTTAACATAAGTTAATCGGATAATGAAAAATCGGGCCTAATTGTAGAGGTATATTCCGAAAAGCACTCCAGGCATGTTCGTACTTCGCAATTCCCATAGTCGCGCATAACCGCGTCGGAAATTAGACGCACGTACGTTGCAGTAAATGAAGTCCGACTGAATAAAAAAGTTTGAACTAAAATGGAGATCAAGAACAATGAATTAAGTAATAAATTTCAGATTTATTTTCTTTATTCTTAGAATTAGTAAAAGATAAATAGTAAATTAAGCACAGAAATTAAAATTATCCGTACAACACAATTGCTTGCAGCAGCACTGCTGCAACTTTTGTCGTAGTACCGTATGGGTAATCTTACATCGGTATAAGCAAGCCTATAAAGACAGACGGAGAAGTCGTTTTCATAAAGTTTGCAAAATTGATTTGCGATCAATGCGATCATTCTGTAACTTGTAACGAAAATTCGGTATCGTTATACTGTCGTTGCGCAGGTTTTATACCATGTAAAATATCTGCGCAACGACATCCGTAGCTAGTAAAATTGTCGTTAGATTTACAGAATAGACCTACTCGATTAATTTGATCGATTGTTAATACAAATTGATAAAATTTTGCCTACAACAAGACAATTCGTTTTCCTATGCGTGAATAAAGTTTCAGCTGCATTATATTCGCTTCTTTCAATGTAAATTAACAATAATCTCGGTTTAACTGACTCCTTTATCTTTTTCTTAAAACTGATGAAAGATAAAACAAAGTAAAGTTAAACCAAAATTAATGCTACGTTGATAGAAATGGACATAAATGAATTATAATGAGCGTTACTTACAATTAGTAAATTAACTGATGGTTGATCTTTTGGAATTCGATCGCGATCCAGCTCTGTTAGGAGCGTCTATCTCTAACACAGCCATTCGAATTACAACGTTAGAAATGGAATGTGAAAATTGAAGAAAAGTCAGGTGTATTTCGAATCTCGACATATTAACTTACCCAAATTCTCAAAAAAGAAAATGTTCGGGAAGACACGTGACGCCCACAAAGCCAACCTCAGACACACTGCTGTTTCTGTAGTTTCCGAAATCCGCGGCGCCGCCGTCGACCGAATGCGGTGAGATTGGCGAGAACCGAGGAAACCATCGAATGCGCTGCGCGCGCATATACATGCATGCGGTGGGAGTGGGAGAAAGGCAGCGCATGCGTGGACAAAACGCACAGATCAGCCGCATCCTTTCCGATTTTAAATTTTAATCACGGATTTCACGTGAACGGATTGTCATTTTTTTTTTTAATGCCGCATACAAAAACAAATAGTACTTTTTCATATTAATAGCAAATGTTTTCAATTCGCACTGTATCCAAAGATTTTGTTTTAATTAATAAATCAGAAATACATACAGCTGGGAGAAAGTGGAGGGAAAATAAAATTTTAAAGCATGTTATTAAAACATTTTCAAAATTATCGGAATTATATCCTGAACTTTCACATATAATTCGCCTCTCGCCGAATCTGTGTTAACTTTTTCACAAATCTGGCATCTCATTATTGCATTGTTTCAAAACAGTGATATGCAACTTGTGAATTTTTTATACGTCAGCTTATAGCCAAAAATATAAAATCATATTTTCTATTTTATATTTAAACAACATTTCAAAACAAAACATTATACAGCCTGAAAGGCTTTATCCGTCTCTAAAAATGCCTTTTGAAAATTTTCGACCATTAAAAAAAGTTGCGCCTCACTGTTTTAAAGTATTTTAAATTGATAAATTGCGTAAATAAATTCGAGGATACACATAACGTTTGTACAAAACCGCTCTAATGAGATTACTTTAAGATTCGCGAATGGTCGAATCGCATATTTTCTCGCCGCATATTTTATTATAAAACATATAAATATTATCACAAAGTATAAAACGAAAACCATACGTCGTACAATTTTTTAAAGAAGCAATCTTCGATACACAATCAATATCACAACAGCGCAGTCGTTTCGATTTGCTCCTTTTTCTTTCACTTCAATCTCACACATAATTATTCTCCTTCTCGGCAAAATTGTTGATACTATGTCGCTTAATTTTGGAAACCTGCGCATAAATGTAAAAAATTGATCCGATAATACTCGTACGAAACACGTTACACACGTACCAAGTTAAATGGTTTAACTTTCGGTGTGATTCTATTAGTTTCCTTCAGCGGACTCTGCTGTTTTGTTTTCCCGACATTTTTCTTCTCACTCATTGGAGAGTATCGCTGAAAATTGATTGAGCTCCTGTTCAAGCGCTGCGGAGACTGCAGATTATTCGTATTAAGCGAATAATGCCTCGGTGGCGTCAGGAACTTCGGAATATCGTCCATTTGCTGACGCGTAGGTGTCGTACATTTCTTTGGCGTTGGCAACTTAGACATTCTAAAACATAAACGAATTCGATTCTTACAGCTTCTTCCTATTTAAAAATTTTTTCCTTCCTTTTGAAGTAAATGATAAGCTAAAGAAGCGATAATTATTTTAAATTGGCTCCTCTCTTTTATTTTTGATAAATGATAAATTAAAGAATGATAATAAAAGAAGTGATTGGTTTAAATCGGTTTGCTCTTACCTTTTAGGACTGTCCTTTCGTTCATTGCTCCCGTTCATGTTTACATATGTAGTCACCGGCGAGATATCAAAGGAAAGGTTACGCTTTTTATTAGCATTGTTCAACGGTACGATCTTGCTGTTTTGGCCGTCTGGCGTTGACGAGGCTATCGGTTTGGATTTTGATTTCTTAGGCATGTGATAATTATCTATCGAATTTGGGGTGCTGCTGATTATTTTATTACTCGATGGAGTAGCCTTGTCGGATTTTGGTGGTGTAATAATTTTAGAAAACGAAGCCTGTTTCTCGAGTGATACTACATTGTTGTAGAAATTAGCAAATTATAATATTAGTTAATAAAACATTAACGCTTAGTTGCAAATTATAATAAAAATTATAGCAATTTTTGTATTTTGTTTATTTTAATAATTAATTCTATTTAATAAGCATTTGAGAATATTATCAATTAATCAAGTTTTCTCGAAATATTTAAACTGATTTAAAAAAGGGAAACTTACCTCTTCTTTTCTTCATATTATCTACAGGATGCACTGCTTTTATAGGACCTTTTTTGTTGACTAAATCTGATTTTTTTTTCAGTTTATTTTTAACTTCGCTTATAGCAATGGATCTCTCTTTTTCTTTATTAGACTTTGCAACTTCCACTGAAATTTATTTTAAAACGTAATCGATTATCTATATGATATATCTGAATGATCATTTAATAACAATGCACAGAATATATAATACAACTTACCCTTTCTTGTGCTGTACGTTTCAGTCACAAGTTTTTTATTTGATAAATTGTTAATAAAACCAGGATCGCTTGAAAAACGTTTCTGACGATGCTCTAATTCAGATGTATTCTTACGTCTGTGTATTTGCCCGTTCTTGGGTGACGACTCAATTGTAGATACACTTCTTCTATCTATCTTCTTAAATGGCAAAAATACAATTAAGAAGACAATTAAAATTATCGTAGAAGATAAAATAAATATTTACTTACTTTAGATTTAAACTCTAAGCTTCGTCTATGCGCCACCTTAGTGGTGGACGAATGTACATTGCGACTAGTTTCAGGAGGATTTTGTACAGACGTAGTCTGTTGAATATTCTGCTTTTCAGTATAATCTGTTTGTATTTCATTTTCAGTGCTATTTAATGCGGTATTTAACGCTCTTCATATATTTTTAAGTAACTTTATTGTCATAGCATCTTCAGCCTGGCCACTCAATAATTTTTTCAAATTTACTAACAGTTCTATCGCTACCTTTTTATCCACTTGATTATCTTTTTCTTTACGCTTATTGTGTTCTGATAAGTTAGATGTACTCATACAATCTTCGCTATTATCTTTACAGGATGAAGACATATTTGATTTCTCAATGTTAACAATATTTTGTGATGCATCTTTCGACTTATTTATGTCTGGCAGCGAGTTTTCATCATTACAAAATTCTGGGGACAATATTTTACAATCTTCTTTTTCGTTTTTATCTGTACTCGATTTATCGAATCTTTCGATACTTTCCGAGGATATTTTCTGGGAACTTTGTGATTTATCTGACATATTGAAATAAGTTACTAATAATTCTGTATTATTTTTATAATTAATATCTAAAATATTTTCTAAATTATCGAGTAATTTTTTAGCTTCCGGATTACTTTCTTTAACTAATTTTCTAAGATCTAATAATAAGGAAGTTATGTTTTGTTTTACAACAGAACTATCAGTTAATGGTGATTCCATTTCCTTAAATATATTCTCTTCGGCGCTATCGATACTTGCAGGAGATTGCTTTGTATCACTATTTTTAATATCTTTTAAATTGTCTTCTGACGACATAGGTAAATCAATTAAATCATTTACCACAGGTTCATCCTCAAATGCCGGTAGTAATTCTGACATCCACATAGTATTATTTGAAATAAAATCATCTTCTGTATTAGCTGATAAAAGAAAGAACAATGAAAAAAGAACTACTAAGAACCTAAATTAATCGAGAATGTCACAATAAATACATAAAATACTTACATCCAGAATCAGTTTTTGATGCCAATTCCTCAAAAGTTTTTGCAAGTACCTTGGCCTCACTTAGTATTGACTTATCGGCTTTGCTCTGTAATCAATTTTTATTTTCTGCTTTAATATGAAATAGTTAAAAAATAAATTATTTTTGTGAAACTGTATATTTATGTTTAGATGTTGAAATACTAAATAATAAACACAAAATTAAACTTTTTTTTTCTAAGTAAATCTAAATGCTATACAAAATATAATTGTATTAAATATCTTACAGTGAATACAGAATCTGAAGAACAAGTAGAAGATAAACTTCTGTTAAATTCTTTATTTTGTTCTGGAACAAATACATCGACATCTATTAATTTATTATTTGCGGTTTGTTTGATATTTTCCTGTTTTGCAGAATTCGAGTTTTCCTCCGTTATTCTCGAAATATTGGTTGTATCATTCATAATGCATTTCAATTTGTTAAGTCTTTCCGCCAAGTCTGATAAGTCATACTGCTTCAGCTTCGTTTCCATAAAACTTTCAGTTGTACTCATCTTATCCCGATCCATTTTCAACAAGCCATCATCCAAAAAAGCACGATTCATAGGATCATTCGACAGTATCGATGACGACAGTGAAGCAGAAGTCAATTTTGATATGGACGAAATATTTGATAAACTGGATAACACAGATTGTTCACTTCTACTCTCTAAAAAGCCTCTGTCCAGGAAGGTTGACATAATGCTGTTGTCACTCTGCAAAACTTTCCTCTGGTTATCTGTTACAGATTGTGATCTTCTATTCTTATACAGTAATCCTGTTGGTGATTTTCTAGATCCCTGTGATAATGAACGCTGAATATCTGACTGCTTCAAATGTTTGATGTTTGAAGGAAAAACAGATTCTTTGAATGACTTGTCTTTTTCTAGAAAAGGTGACACTTTATCATTCTCCTTAGACTTAGGAAATCCTTCCAGTAACGTGTCATTCATTGCAGACTGATTTAAGATAGATAGCTCGAGTGAGTCTGGGGCAACAGAAATCTTACGTTCCTGCTTAGAGAAAGATACACTATCTGCTGCATCGTTGTCACAAACGTCAGTATTTTTCACATCGATACCAACGTTCTCCGTCTTGATCTTCGCTTCTCTTTTGTCTCTGTTGAATAAACCGAACCTGCTTTTGAACAACGACTCGTCGAGCATACTCGATGTCTTGTTCATCATTTTGAAATATTTCTTTTTCCTAGGTGTAAAGTCGTCTGTAAAGTCCACTGATTGTGCGTTTCTCAAACTCTTAGATCTCAAAGCTCGTTGCAACATCACCTCGAAGGGATCACCCTTCTTGCTGACATATTCGGCAGTCTCATGCAACACTCGGTCGAATGGATTGTTACCATCGCCTTCACGCTTCTCCGTCGCCGACTCCAAGCCCACTCCATCGTTGCACTCGACACTCTTCGGCACCGGAATCAGCGGTGACGCCAACTTTGCTGGTTCCAGCATTCCCCTCACATCAGGACTGTTCAGGTCTATCAAATCGCACATTCTGATCTCAAGTCTGTCTCGCCAACCGTTCGGGAGATCCACCGGTGTTTATGGTTTCGCACAGTCGCTAATAAAAAGGAAAAAAAAAACAAAAACAAAAAGAAAGTCGACATACATCTGACGAACCTCGTGAATCGTTTCTAGCTGCAGAGTTATAGACTTGACTTATTACCTCGCTCCGTTCTCTGATTTGATGAATTCTACGAACATTACAATCCACGCGAAGGACAATGTTTTCTGTGATGTTTCACTTGATTTATTTATTTATGTTGTGTGTACATACATATGGTCCGCAGACTCCCCGATATATGATCCACGCGGTTTACGGTTACTTTTAAATCGCAACGGAATTGCCGGGCGCCCTCTGTCCAGCTGGCCGGAAGAGGTACAGGTGTCGGCGGGATCAGTCCTTTGATTTAAAAACGTCAATGGCCGTAACGAGAAATAGGAAGTCGTTAAATTCATATTTTGAACTTACATAACTCGCGTGACAAAACTATTTTCATAATTCTATAAACGTATAATAAAAAATGTTTTATCAATTAATGAATAAACAAGGAATGCTTGATATAAATAAGCTTTTATTTTGCACAGGCTCGTGTAATCACATTTTTTTCTCATTTCTTTTGGATATAATTTATTTTATAAAAATTAAGTACACAGTAGCATACATGTACAGAAGTATATAAATAATCGTTATTTTTTTCGCGTAATCATTATCCTCAGGCAAGATGTAAGGCACATATATTCATTCGTGTCGTTTGAGTACTACCCTAATATGTACAATGGATATTTTCACTAGCTTCTGTGTTAATTCACAGATTGTGAATTGGAGTACTTTCGTAAGCCAAACGCTTAGATAATTTATTAGAAAAGTTTTATACACTTGTATTTACAATTTTTGTCTTTTGCTGCCATACGCTAATATCAATTATCAAAATAAAATTTTATCATATCTCGTTCTTGTTCACCATATAACGTTTCTTCTCAAAATAACGTTTTATATATATATACAATTTTGATAACAAATTACTGTCAGAGATATCATGACATATAATATTGCATTAGTTATAAATAACATACTTATATAGTAAATTGTTTTTTCTTTTGCAGCTAGGAAAACACTTATAAAAATAACAGGCATACACACCAAGATAATGTTAACAATATATGACTCAAAAAACGTCTTAATTATTTGATTAAAAAGGATATTACTAGTAAGTCTATATTCGTAAAATGACACTACCTTATTTTCAACATTCGCGAATAGTTAATGTAACTATACGTATCATGTATCCTTAAGTTATGTACTTTAGAAATACATAAACTTTTAGTATAAAATTCTTAAAAACTAGTTCGCTTGTTAAAGTGTGTAAAGGGATAGAAATCATGAAAAAGGGATAAAAAAAATTACTAAACAATATTATTCAATGCTCACTAGTTCACGACCGTTAAGTAGATATGTAACAGTTGAGTTCAGTTATTTCGCAGGTACATTAATTTAATTTCACATCTACTTAACGGACAAGGGTATCAATCAAATTCTTATAAAAAGAAAGATAAAGACAAAGCATATATCATAGGATGCAGACAGATCGATTTTACTTTCTAATTATGCACTCTATAAAATGGGACTATTTCGGTTGAAATACTGTCTTCGTAGTAATAAACAGAAGAATTGAAAAAAAAAATATCTCTTTATAATTTATATAATACTATACTCGATAACCATTATATTAAATTTTTTATACTGAATATAAAAAATATATAATACTTGCCAAGAAATCTGCGACGTTGCAGATTTTTTTCCGTGTGCAAATTGCGTGAAATGAATCCCAATCTACAGTAGCGCGGATATATTTGAGCATATCTACTTAAGACACCCTGTAAATGTCTTGCAACAGTCTCATCGTTGCGATAATAGCTGAACGTTAATACAGTCTATAAGTTACATTTTTCAATGAGATAACGTATCGACAAGCCCTTACGTTTCCCCCGCAAAATAAAATTAATATGTTCGTAAGTTCGATCAACGGTGTAAACGTCCGTCTTCGAGGATGCGGGTCGGGTCGGGTCGCGTTCTTACCGTCTATAAAACAGAGATATAGCTGCAATCATTCTCACAAACGTTGTTCGATAGGTAGCGGCCCTTGGCGCAGAGACGACGGCTCGCTATGTGACGTGACGTTCACGTCAGACCCAGCTGCGTCGCCGTTGTTATGGCCGTTGTTGCTGCCATTGTTGTTTTGGCCGTTTAGAAACGATGTCATTTCCATCGACGATTGTTGTCCGCTCTGGATTTAGAAACATGCGTGTTCGTTCGCTTCTTTTTTCAGATCTAGAGCGTGTAAGTGGTAACGTGCGTGTGTCGCGTTCGGAAAAACAAAAGAAAAGCGGCTCCAGAGAGAGTGCAGAGAGCGAGTAGAATTAAAGAGCAGCGCGCGACCAATGCTAAAACTAGAAAAGACTAGTCTCCTTAATATATCGGGCAATTTAATGTCGAATTTACGCTTGTTAGACGAGAGCAGAAGTCGATGTCGATACTGAAATATCTTGCTTATAAATGCAAAACTAATTCAATGTTGTTAAAGCGATAGAATTTTTATGTATGCGATTAACATGTACTTTTCCGCGCTCGTCTAGAATCGTACTGACTTCCGGAAGGAAAGTAAATGACTGATTAAAGTTGAGCAACAAGTCGAGTATATTGCACCCAAAGCGAGCGCAGCTATAGAATTGAAAGCTTGAAAGCGAAATTCAGTGATTTCTCATTATCGATGAATCAATGCAAAATGACCGAATTCAGTTCCGTTACTTTCTTTCAGTGAAATAAAAGTGCAAATGTTGTTACTTACAAATACTGACCTTAGGCTGCATTATATCTTCGGACGTGTCGAGACCGGCTAGCGGATTGGATGTAATATTAATCTTAGAGTCTGTGACCCCACCGTTAATTACTCGTCCATTTGTTATTGGTTTACCTGCCCGTCAAAATAATAAAAGAATATGTTATCTACATTTAAAATTATGAAAAAATTCCGTTTTATCAATTTTTTTTTCTTCAAAACACATACCTTCACTTTGCGATTCCTGACTTTGCTTATACTTGGCTCTTTTGTACAGGAATCTCGCTGCGAAGGCAAGAGCGACCAGAATGACCGATGCTCCAAATACTCCACCGATTATGGCATGTATACTAACATTCTTGTTATTCTCGCTCGGTCTCAATTTATTTTCCGCCACGACTTGCTGAACTGGATGCTGAACAATGAGCTTTAGAGTTTTATGTCGCAATATTTGAGAAAATTCTGATGCTGCGTCTACAGAGAAACTTTGAATTTTGAATTCATATGGAGTATCGGGTTGTAAGTGGGCAATGGTCACGTTGGAAGCTTCCTTTCCCTCGACAGTGGTTTTCAAATATTCACCGGCTGAGGTAGACGTTCGATGGTATATGTAAAACCCGTCGATTTTTGCTGATCTGTTGGGATTTTGCCAAAGCAACAACATCTCATGTGGCCCTAACGCTTCAACGCGAGTCAATAAAGGTATTGGCATTTTAGTGCTTTCAATACCGGTATCCTTATGGAGATGGAAACGTACAGAATTCTTACTCAACTTGTTATCGTTATTCGAGTACACCGCAGCGATTCTAAATCGATAAGTATGCTCGGTTTGCAAGTCGGCCACTTCGAAGGACCGCACATGATTCGGTATCTCAGAGTTGGCAGTCATCCATTTGTTTGCCTGTTTGCCACTCATCTTCGAGCCTATCTCTCGGTATTGAACTTTGAAAAACTGTATTGGCAGGCCCGTGTTCTTCGGTACTGTCCATCGCACCATAACGGAGATATCAGATAATCTTGTGATGATGGGCACATCGGGAGGATTCAACTCGATTTCTGCTGAAAGGACAAAAAATTTAATAGAAAGGGGATCTATCTTTTAATTAAAATATAAAAGACAATAGAATCAAAATGAATGTCATCAATATGGAAATATAGAATATAAAAAAAAAGATGAAGAGCATGATCACTTTTTATAACGATATTTTCAATAATGTATAATTATGTAATTCATAACAATAACAAGTTGAGTGAGAATTCTATATGTTTCCGTCTTCATATATCAGTATTGAGAGCATTAATTTTCATGGTACTCGTAATTCTTTTTGCTTGTACATTAAGGCCGTGTTTAAATATATACTGTCAGTACAGTTCACGTTATGTATATTATAAATTTGCAATACTGACAATGTCCGGCCTAACTAATTAGAGCTCATATATCGAAACAGTAAAATTATCCACCAAAGGCTACACCATTGAGTCAATGGTGGGCGGTAAGCGTAGGGAAGGCATCGTTCGGAGGAAAAGTGATAAAAACAACTAGCTTGCTCGCGCTGCTGCCTTTGGAGGCTCACGAGCTCTGACCAGGGGCTCCGCCCCCCAGACCCCCACGCAAAAAAGTTCGATCTTCTTGCTTTATACATGCATATTTAATAAATCAACCTGGGTGCTATCTGTATAATACAGAGATTGGCTATAATAAAGAAAAATTCGGCATTATATTCACAATTAAAAAGAAACATTAGAAAAAAAATATTAAATAAAATTAATAAAATTAAAAAAGCGCTATAATTTTTCAAATTTTTTTCAATTTCTATATGTAATTTTGTATTCAATTAAGAATCTCAATTCGAAACGTCAAGTTGATTATTATCAAATCCATATGTTAAAATTAATTATGAAAAAGAACGCAGTTAGAACTAAAACCCCGTTAAATTCTAATCTTACAATTGTTAATAAAAATTATGAAATCTGCATTTCTCCTAAATTTCTGAAAGAAAATCGTGCTAAAGGGACTTCATCGGCGATATCTCAGCCAAACGTTTGATAAAATGATAAGAAAATATACGAAACGGTGATAACACAAAACAAATAATTACCTCCGTCTCCCTTCTTTTTTGCTTCTTTATTTTTATTACGTCTACCACCGCCCCTGGTATGCTTATGCCTTGACATAGTTCCGTAGTTTGGCTTCAATTCGGCTTTGCCGCCGACAATATGCTCTTTCGGTTGAACCTGCAATAGGTTGTATCCTGAATGCGACCCGTAGTCGTTGCTGGCGACGCACTGAACAATCCCGGCGTGCTTCTTCTCAACGTCGGATATAAGAAGAGTGGAGCCTATCATCTCCTGTGTCTTACTAGGCATCAAGGACTCTCCATTGATAAGCCATTCGACGATTGGTTGCGGTTCGCCTGTTACGTTACACGAGAGCTGCAATTTTCCACCTTCGTGGAATTTGCACGCGCTCGGCTGTCTCGTGACCCTCGGTGGTTCCATCACTTTTAAAATAATTACTGATTTTACGAAATTGTGAATATCGTAGGTCCACAAACAATCATATTCCCCGCGATCAGACGGTTGCACATGGACCAATGTCAAACCGATGGATGATTCCACAGTCTTTGATGATAAAGAGCTGCCTAGACGACTCCAGGTGACTTGTGGCACAGGGTAACCAGCGCCGAAACACTCCAACGTAATGTTCTTGCCACGCGTAACTGTGTATTCAGGTTGCGGATGCTTGATGAAATACGGCGTTCGAAAAGTTAAGTTCGCGTGTACCGTCAAAATGGTCTTATGATTGCTTGTGAATGTTACCATCGTTAAATAATTGTTAACGCTACAATAGTATGATCCACTGTCCGCCAATTTGACATCTTTGATGACCATGGTTTTGCCATTCGCTACATTCGCATCCTTGATGAGCATGTCGTTCTTATAAAACTGCACTATAGCTTCTGGTTCGGAATATGGTACGGGACATGTGATGGGCACGGTGTTACCTTCCGCCACCTCGATGTAAACATCGTTTTTATCGAAAAACTCTTGTATTGTCGCAAGCGTTAGTCTCGCTGGATCCGACACTAATCCACTGCTACCTGAGAGGAAATTAAAAAAATATATATATACACACATCTCTTGGTATAGAAACCAAGATCTCTCTCGTAGGTAGCACAATCTTAATGCTTGCGTTAAATATAAAACAAAGTATAATTAAATTAAATAAAATAGAAAATTTTTAAAGCTTCCACGGAAATTTTCTATACAGATGTTATACGTTTTGCGAGTTATCTCCCTGCCCAAATTCATTATTAGAATGCCAACGTTTCGTGAACATTACAGTTCACGTTATCAGGATGAGAAGTCTGAGAGTATCAACGAAACGCATAGCTTCTGTAGATAAAAAAAATAGATTATAGATTAAAAAAGTATATAAAATATAAATTTTCGGGATGACACTCACCGAAGAAAGCAATGCAACGGTAATCTCCGGCCTTCGATACGTTGTCAAAGGAGACAATGAGCCGAGACGTTTTGCCACCAGTATTGCTGTAAGTATCAGATGATAGTGTCCATTTGTTCGAACCCAGAGGCCTGTGATGCCAAGCGAAACGCTCCGCAGGGATGTTGAGACTACATTCAAAGTTCACGTCATCATACAATGGAACTGCTAGGGGTTGAGGGTGTCGAGTAAAGGACATATTCATCTCAGGAATCTTGTCGTTCTCTGTCATTATCAAAAGCATCATTATTATCCTCTTTCAACACGGTGCTCAGAGTATATTTACGTAACACCGTTCCAAGAAACTTACCGCATGTATATGCGATCGGACTGTAAAGCAGGATAACGATGATGCCACATAAAGAGGAGATAGATGTCATCTTGACACATTCTGCAAGTACGAAAGAAGACAGTGCTATTACGTTAACCAGGTAATTTGCGTTCTATTAATTGTTTTTCCAGTCCTTCGTTCGCGGGATAGCAAATATGCGGCTCGCGGAGTGTTGGCGAAGACCTACTAAAATTAATACCGAGCAAGCACACCGTTTAAGTTTAGAACGCCCGTGTTCACGAGAAAATAGAACGCATTTTTCATCCTAGAGACACGAAATGGTAACGATAGAAATAGAGGAATCCAACGTTCAGGAATGTATGATGTGTTCATGCACATAAGAATACAGAATATAGCAATAAATTTCTGACGAGTTGGAATTCTGTGTCTATCACCTTATAGCCTACTAATTAGCATTCAGATTTTTCATTTTGTTTATATGCGCTATAATCTTGAAGCAGATGGAAGAGTAGATATGCTACAGTCTATAAGCGATCAAGATTGGTTGGCCTTTTATTTATTTATTTTTTTTTTGCAGCGTTGTGCAACGGGAGGCGATAATTATCTACATATCGCTTATTTGTATACTATTTCTATCGCTATTCCTGTCGCTGTTGTTTCGCGTAGCAAAGTCTAAGACTTTAGACACAATAAAGTACAACATATGCGTTTATCATTCTGAAGTTAGGAAAAAGCGGATAATATTTAATATTAAATATTAAATCTCAAAGGAGTTTTTCCGTCGCAATACACTTTACAATCCTTACAATATAATAATAAAAAAAAATTATTATACTGATAAAGTTTATAAAAAGGAAAAGAAGAAAAGAGAAAAGAAATGCAGCGATTAAAAGATGTAAGCAAAAGAACAACCCTTCGAATTACAACGACGAATGAAACGAGCAATGAAATGTAACGGGTTTTTATTTGCCGTGTAATGATAATGAGAAAAAGGGAATCGGTGGTGAGACTGGGTGACGCGTGGCTGTCTAGAAAATATCCATATACGGCGTCGAAAGCTGCTGTTCATTGCGCGAACCGTTTTACACCCACGTGCCCTCTCGTGCGTGCGAGGCCATCAGAAAAGTATACACTCGCGCGCAGCACGCCCGCGATGGCGAAGAGCGACGGTAATAATTCTTTTTCGTCGAGCTACATAGCGCTACGATATGCTGCTATACGCGCGTAGGTATATCCATTCACATCACGGATCGCGACGTCGTACTACGCACCCACACGCTTGCCTTAATGTGTATGAAACTATCGCGTTGACTTTTCCCAATGGCGGAAAAACTTGGTGAACGAGAACGCACCTCGAGGCGATATTAAGATGTTTGATGCACGAAGAATATTTTCTTCGAATCTGTGATTAAAATGCACAACGACTATACTAATCGACTATTATATTTCGTATAATTTTTTTCATTTTTTCACCAGCACTAGTAATATTAAACACAAGTGATTAATATGTTGACATATCTCTTTCTTTAATTCAATATTTAATAGAAGACTTCAAAATATTAATTTTAAATAATATTTCATTAATTGAACAGTTATCCGACGCGCATAAGAATAGAAATTGGCGCTGATTGAAAAAGAATTATTAACATATTGATCTCATTTAGAAATTATTTTTTGGTCTGTTACTAAAAATGTGATAATTAAAGAACTTTGAATATTCAAAGCCTTCTAGTGTTATATATGATGTAATTTTATGAAAATTTTCAAAATTGTACATGCAGTCTCTATATGTCTTTTCCCTGTATATCTTAATGCGTAGGAAGATAAATCAGATAAAGTAAAGTAAACGAATGAGGAAGAAAATAAAGCGGAATAACGAGAAAAGTATATCTCAAATTTATCATTTCGAATGAGTAAACTTGAGAAAACAAAAAAAGAGAGAGATAGAAAGATTGAAGAGGACAGGGGGTTAATGAAGGAAGAAAGAGGGAGAAAGGAAGGAGACACTTTGAGTGCTGGTAGATTATCGGCGCGGCGGCAGTCCACTGTGTTTTATGTACGAAAGAGACTCTTAACTTCTGGTTAAATGGTAGCATAAATGGCGGTGGTATGTAACAGGTGAGAAGGGCCCGCAAAGAGGCTGGTTTCCGATGTTACCTCTCGTAAAAATAAAGAAGCCGAATTCCAAAGCAGTGGTTGTCCACTCCGCGCCCCTCTTGGCACGGATGTACGAACGCGAGAACGCGTGTACGCACGACCGATGGGTTTGCACGCGCAATCTGCCGCGCCGTAATTGCACCTAATCCGTTCGATGCGCGCCTTCGTATTAACGATGACTTAATCGTCGCGGTGCGTTGAACAGACGGACAGTGTGTCGTACGCTGTAAAATTTACAGAGCGTAACAGAGAAGAGAAAATATTGCGTAATAAAGATTAATTTAAAAAAAAAAAAAAGAAACAGTTGTAGACAATGGTTGCGTTTAACAGAAAAAGCAGTTTAATAAGCACTTTGTACTGATTGGATTATATTTTTAGATCTAGAAGAGAATAGTTCTATCTTAATTTAGATCTAAAAGCATAATTCAATCAGCGCAAGGCGCTTATTAAGCGCTTTTTCTAATGAATGCAGCCATTAGTTAGCAATTAAAAAAATAAGTTACTTAGTAAATGTATTCTTCAAATATCGAGTGATTGCTTATAATCTCGGATATTATAATCATAATATTTGAAGATTTACAATTAATGTGAAAGCTTTTTACGTATAGATCTTCAAACGGCAAGTCAAATTGCCTGTTATATCTTGAATATTCAATTCGACGTGATTTACGTATAGGAAGCACAGAAGCGAGAAGAAATGACCGAGGCTCGTCCCAATAATTCTCTGTGAGAACCACCGAAAAATCTGACACTTCGAGAGATCTTCCGCCCAGAAAATGCTCTGATCCTCACAACGGACTCCTTCCTGTTCTACACGGAATGCCGTGGCCGTGCCATAAATGACTATCCGTGTCATTAGTATTCCAGTGAAGGACCGTCTCTCGCGGTGCATTTATGGGATCGTGGATCGGGGATCGCGATCGCGACGGCGGCAAGGACGGGTTCTCTGCCTCGTTAACAGGTGAGGAGCAGCTCTGAAAGTGAGAAAGGGAATTTTGGAGTAAGTGAGGATATGCATTAGGTTTACCTTTGTATTGAGTTGCCATTTAAGAGATGTAAAAATAACTCACGTTTCACTCAAAGATTTCTAATTCGTGCGGATTCCGACAGATCGTATCTCGTAGCACTTCTATATAATATTCATGGATTTTTCGGTTCAATAATCCGATCAAAAAGTGTTGACTTTGCATTTTTACCTGAGGACGATGCGCGGTCGAGCGAGAGAGAACAAGTTTGCGATAAAGCTGGCGAATCTGAATTTCGTCTCCACGCCCCTCATTTGTCTCGCAGTGCGCTTAATGGAATCGAGGGAGGACGACGAGGATCGCCGTCGAAAACAGGTGAGATAAAAAAAAAAAAAAAAAAAAAAGGACGCCGAGGGAGGTTTCGGAGGACGCTGGCGGAGCAGATGATAACGAATAAGAGGTCTTCCTTTCAGTTACTCCCGTACTCTCCTGCGTGATATCTTGATTCCCCTTTCGCCCTACGACGCCTGAATACACTTGTTTCGTCGGATCTCTTTTACACACTTCCTATCTGCGTTTCCTCCGCACCTGTTTCTCTCTTTTTTCCCCTACTTCTTTCTTCGCTCTCCCGGTACACGCAAGTCTTGCTCCAAGACCAGAGAGAGGCCACAAAAGCAAACTGTTAAGAAAGATGGATTTGAGATTCTTTTTCACGTGTGAATTAAATTTCGCAATTAAATCGTCATCTTCTCCCTCCCCCCCCCCTTCTCGTTTTCTTCCGTGATACGTTTTTAGAAAGAGGGGGGGGTGTGGAGAAATAGGATTTAAAATAGGATAGAATTTATTGTCCGTTTTAATTTTAAAACTCTATATTTCAGGCTTCCTTAAACCCATCTTTAAATATTCTAGTCTAGAGTATCAGAAGATAAATTTAAGGAGCTTCAAATATAAAGCCTGACTATGAATACACATTAAGATACTAACACAGATTGGCTTATGACATCTCAAGACTATACTTAAGACAATCTCAAATACAAGAGTGGAATATCGGGCCTTGAACACGAATTCACCAATGTACGATTAACTCTTAATCTCGATTCAATTTATTTCTTTATCCTTTTCTAATTTTTAGAATTTTAATTTCAGAATTTCAAATTCTGAGAATTAAAAAAGCACAAACGGCGAGTTAAACCGGGATCAAAGTTAATCATCAAATCTTAGATCGGTGAAACCGGGTCTTATAGAAGACTGAACAATAGGTGCGAATAAAGTTAATTCGACGCGGAAGAAAACGCTCTTAGGCCCGTCTCCCAGCCGTATCTCTTCCACACACTTCGCTTCTCCTCTCCTTTTCTCTCTGAGGTTGTGCACCTCGTCTCGCACGTAGACAGTGCAAATAGAACGAGTGTACCCATTCTAAATACCACGAGCGTAATGCAAGGCGGACGGGAAGATCCGGATCTGATGTCCGGGGTCTACAATTCTCTACCGTGGAAACGGAAATCTCCGAGAGAGTGGTGATCCGGTGTTAGAGTGCTCCCTTTCCGACACGGAGCGACCAAACGATCGGACGCGAGCGGTTCCGAGCGGAGGACCGGGTTCACGATCGCGCGATCGATCGATCCACACCGGGGTCGAGATCATCCGTCTAGAGAAAGAAAGAAAGAAAGAAAGAGAGAGAGAGAGAGAGAGAGAGAGAGAGAGAGAGAGAGAGAGAGAGGCGCAGAGAAAGAAAGAGAAAGAAAGAGACAGAGAGAGAAAGAGAGAGAGAGAGAGAGAAGTGGCGTGCTCACCCTTTTTCTCGATCCGGCCGCACACCGACCGAGGTCGACGCCGAAAGAGAGGATATCCTTGCGCCCTGAGCGTCGCTCGCCAACTCACGAGATGTAATACGGGATGCGTGCACCGGAGACGTGGCCGCGACGCGGTCGTCCGCGTGCGCTCCTCAGTGTGCTCCTTTGTGGAGTGTTGGCTCTTTCACGGGACGCTGCTTCCTCCGTGTGCGCGACGACCCGGTTCACCCTCGTCTACTTCATGTTCGCGCAGTTGGCGTGAACTCAACGGACGGTGACGCCGAGCAGCGGACGAACGATCGAAAACGCGTCGGTGAAACGAAACGGGACGGGAACGGGACGCGCTTGACGACGAGACCACGCTTACCGCTGCTGGCGGCGGCTGCTGCTGCTTGGCGTTCACCGGCGGCGACACTGGAATGCAGACCGACAGGTTTTGAACCGCGGCGGCGGCGGACTCGTGGTGGAGGGATGCCGCCACGGCGACGGCGACGTGGTGGTGGTAATAGTGACGACACGACGTGGCCAGCCTGGAAGCACTGGAAGCTGCGGCGACCTGCGTTCAGTTTCGATACTTTCAGAGCTTTCAGCGTTCCTATCTTGTTTTACTTGTTTTACGTCGAATGAACGATAAAGATAGAATGATAAAGTGTTCAAAGCGCGTAAACGTACACAAACTAAACACAACTGATACAGGGGATCCGTTCCTCGTAACTACGTCGTGTTACTATCTCCTGAACTTGAGTGAAACGAACATGCGATTAGATTCGAAGAGAAAAAGGAAAAGAGGCGAAAAGGTTCTACTTACGAACTTTTGAAGTCGCACGCGAGCTTCCGCTGCATTTATTTTTACATCTTTTCGTAAAGTAAGATAGAGATATACGCGACATTCATGAGAAGAGGAGAGAGATATAATTGAATACATAGTCGCCGCTTGAAAACTAGGGTTTTAGTCTCGTTCAGTTGGTACTTCTGATCACATGATGCAGCGCGCGCGCTTAATTATTTATCGATGTGGATTAATAAACGTATAAATTTGCTACAGAAATGCGTAAAAATCGATGCATACGAGGTTGATATTAAATAATTACATAATAGATTTTATAGATATATGTGCAATTGCATGCAATAATTGAAACATGTTCAGTTTACTAATGATATTTATACTATGTACGCTGTAATATTTTCAAATTCGCTTACAACATACAGCGCATATCAGCGACTGATAAGTTTGAAGTCAGGAACGTATCGCGTTTCAGAATGCAATTTGAATTTCAAAAAGTCAAGTGGCGATGTATTCAACAATTCCATAAAATATACATAGTTGCGTATGAAGTTGGTATATTGAAATAATTTTTTTCCGTTAAATAAAAATAATCGTTCTTCTCTCTATATATATTTTTATTATTGTTAGATATAATTGTGTGATTAACGTATGAAGCGTATTTCATCGAGCGATTAATACTTGCTTGACATTAAATAAGAATTTGTCACCTTCAAATATATTTTTTCCTTATATAGTCGAAATCACAAATATTATGATGCTCAAATATAAATATAACAAATTAAGTTAATTTGTTGATAAAAAAGGACATGCATAAGTTTTGTACCAATATAAATTATAATCATCCATTTTTTTACCTTCTCCGTCTAGACCAAGCCTTTTTACTATTCTAAGCTTTTAAAAATGTGGAAAGATATTACATTTTTCTTTTACATTACCAAATATTTTTTTAACAAGATATTTTAAAAGGAAACTCAGCCCTCCTTTATTTAAAAAAAATTTGAGAGAAAATTTTATTTGTGTTAAAAAAAATTATTCAAATTGAAGGTGGAGTTAAGCTTATAATTTTTATTTAACTTACTTTTTAATCTTTTTTTAGTTCTAAAAATAAAAAAAAAGTATAGTAATTTGGACCGAGATTAAAGTTAATCCAAAATAATTATCTTCTTTTTAAATGTGTGCGTTATATTTTTTATTGTATGTGATGGCGTGGCTATGAGAGATGAGTTGATTATTATGTGAGCAACCCGTATACAGTTTACTAATAATGAATTTTAATTTTAGCCTGAGTCTCTCATCACCACTCAGCTTTGTAACTGTTTGAGTGTGGGTCTCGCCTCATGATTAGCCACGTATCACATACAGGAATTGTTGGAGATATTATTTTGCGATACAATATCTTAACTTGTGGTAATGGATGGATTGTTTGCTGAAGATGACTCGAAAGTTGAAACGTTCAAGGTTTATACGCCAGATATTTTATATTTGATTATTATTAAAATTATTGCTATTGTACAATAACCAGCGCTGACTCCTGTAGCCTTTTTACACTGTTACATTTTCAATTTTTATTAATATATTTAAAGGAGTCTAACTATTTATTAGTTTTAATTCTTTGTCATTGTTAATTATCTTCTATTAAAAATGATAATCAATATATCTATACATGTATATATATGCAGCTTTGATCTTGAACATATCACTTGCAAGTTCCTCGACTCTCACAAGTCTATAATATTATGACAACCAAAGCTGCAAATCAGCAAACTAAATGCGATCTTATTTTAACTGGTAGATATGCGTCGCTCTCAGAATCGGTTATCGTCACCTTGTCATTTCAGCGAAGCTAAATATGACACTTTTTATTTACTATCGAAGAATGTCAGCTGTACATTCATCATCATTTCCTCCTCCAGTGTATCAACAAATCCCGAATATATCGATTAGTGATCCAATTTTAATCAGGTTGTCTCGAATTGTTACATAAATTTTCACGCGTTATACTGATTTTATATCGTTGTGCGCTGTCACTCGATACGTTTCTCTGATTACTTTTTTTGCATTTATCTTCTTCTCTTTTTCTCGATTTGAAGGTCAATGTCCAATGTCAAGTAATAACGTCTCTATACATTTATCTCTAGTATTTAATAATAATATCTAATAATATATATTAGCATAACATCATTTACATTGTCCTTTCCTCAATAGATTTGTTCTTTAAGCTTTTGAATCTTTCATCTTTCTTCTTTTCCTGTCTATTTTATATCTAATTATCCGATTCATTACGATAAAAAGTATAACTCACAAGTAAAAAGTATAACTTTTATCAGTTTATATACAGAGAAAGAACATATTTTTTTCTCATTGAAAGAAGTGCAGTTGAGGACATTCTATCATTGCCTGTCTTCTTTTTCTTCATCATCCGCCACAAAAATGTCGGAGCGGCGCAAAGATGAATCGTCATACCATGCACCGACAAACACTCTGTAATACCAATTTCTTGGCCATAATAAGTAATATATATATATATATATACATATATCTCACTCTTGGAAAAAATTTTCAAATCTGTAAAAGAAAAAAAAGTAATTGTTATATATATAAAAATTGATTATAGTTTAGTCGGTAAAATACACGCGGCTTTAGGATTCTCGTAAAACTTATCAAATATTTGGCTGATACAATTATTAAATTTATGATTTATTTTAATATAAACGTTCCATAAATAAGTATGCATACACTTGCAATATTATTATAATATATCTTATATATTATTGCAAAATTATAATTTTTTTTCTCTCATATTGCAATTATCATCTCAAATCTCTTCGATGTCGATCATTACTTTAACTTATTGAACTGGCCGCGTTGACTTATCTATAAAGTATTGTATATATCCTATAATCGTCGATGTTAGTTTGAAGCAGAGAGGTTTCTCTCTGGTTTGAAGTTTTGCATCATCGCGTCGCGACATCCAACGTTCCATTCCAGATTCCAGATGTTTCTGTCTTTCAGCTCGGCCGCGACCATGATCCGCAATTCCGCATCCATGATTTCGTTGGATTTCGCGTTCCGCTGCCACACTGCCGCTTGTAAAAGATTTGATGATTCCTGAGTTCATCAACCATCTGTGACCGCTGGTGACAGTCTGTGTCCGATACGGAGTGACGGTATCGGCATAATCACCTGAGTTGTCTAGTGACGGTAGCAAGGAGAAAGTTCTGTCGCACCGTTCTGTCAGTTGCGTTACGTCAGGTATGCGTGGATCTGATTCTTCTCAGCTGACTTGAATCTGTAATGATCGCGAGGATAAATGTAGTCCAGCTAAACGTCCAGTTTTTTGTCGCTTATTCTATGTAGAAAATAATGTATTACGCTGAGTAATAATCAAGATCATTTCCTCATGGAGAATTTAAATTAATCTTTAGTTGACGTTACAGTGTTGCTACCAGATGTCACGATGAAGAAGTCGTTAACTCGCTAAGGCATCGCGGATTGACCGAAGATGTCAGAGCCTACAGAAAGTCAGGTGGAACAGTGCGACATAGTCTTGCCGAGACAAGGTCTGCTGTATCAAACAGATGCATTGAATTACATACTCTGTAAGCCAAAGTTGATCCCGTTGAAATCAGTCACATTGGAGAAACTCGAGAAGATGCAGAGAGACGCGGAGATCAAAGTTAAAGAGACGCAAGAAGCAGAGGGTAGTCTTGATGCAAGCTCATAAACATTTAGCGTTATCTAGAGACCAATAGAATTTGTCGGACATCACTGTCATATCAAGTATTAAAGACAAAATGGTACTCGGCGCTTTCCTGACAGAGATCATAGTGGCGTTTCTACTGGCTGGGACTCTACTCTTTAAATATGGAAATGTGTTTCGGCATCACATTGCAGTCACTATTTCCGTGTTGATAGCATGGTACTTTTCCCTATTAATAATTTTCATGTTGCCATTGGATGTCTCTTCGGTAATTATCTGTTTAGATTTGCTATAATTATTTTGCTCTAATTATTGAATGCTTTCCATTTAGATACAAATCAATATAAGTGTTGTTCTATCTTTGTTACTCATGAATATTCAGAAAGAGTAAAGTTTGTGTCTCAATTTGTGTCTTATTTTCACTAAATGGAAGGTATTCATTTTTTTAGTATATAGTCTTTTTATTTTTACTTTACACAGAAGAGTAAAATAAATAAAAGAATATTTATATTTACAGACCGTATTTAGACAGTGTGTAGAGCAGAATATACACAACAATACTAAGGATACCAATAACACAACCTCTGCACCATTTACTACATGTAAAGAGCCTTGGCCAAATGTTCCAGAGAATGTATTTCCAAATCTATGGAGGATAGTTTATTGGACATCACAATGCCTGACATGGTTGATACTCCCGTTGATGCAGTCTTATATAAAAGCAGGAGATTTTACCGTACGCGGGAAGTTAAAGTCCGCTTTAATAGATAACGCTATATACTATGGTAGTTACTTGTTTATATGTGGTATACTCTTGATTTATATTGCGCTAAAGCCTGGCTTAGATCTCGATGGGTGAGTGAAGTTATAATAAGTGTTAAAGTAAACAAAAAAACAATTATATTGTAATGTATAAGTCTTATATAAGTCAGATACAAGTCTTGAAATGTTACTAATGTGTGTAGAAATAAATAATTATAATGTTTACTGTTTTGCAGGCAAAAATTGAAAGCCATAGCATCATCTGCGTCCAATACGTGGGGTTTATTCTTATTGGTTTTATTGCTCGGTTACGCTCTTGTAGAGGTACCTCGAGGATTATGGAACGCCAGCAAGCCTGGGTATACTTTAAATTATAGGTATTTCAAGGTGGCAAAATTAAGTTTAGACAAATGTGAAGCGGAAGAAACGGTGGACGACATACTCGAGGTACAAAATAAATATTTTAACGTTACATTTACGTTTTTAAGAATTGAAAACAAAAACTATAATGAATAATAAATGCTATTTAGTCACTACAAGTTGCAACGATATCCATTGGGCCTGGTCATCCGTTCCATTGCAATCTGGAAACGATCTTTCAAAAAATACCTGCAGAACTGAAAGATAGAATGAACAGAAGACAATTGCCCGATGATACTCCAACGGATACACCTACTGAAAAAGCTCTAATTCGTCTACACAGACAGGTTTGTTAACAGTATATATATGATGACACGCTTTAGCATTTCTATATTGCTATTATTTCTGTTTTAGACTATCAAAGCATTGCAGACTTTACAGCGCATAGAAACCCAGTGGGGAATTTTAGTGGACAAAATATTTAATTTGGAAGATGTAGCGAAGAATCAAGTGAGTCATGATAGGAGATTTAAACAGGCTTTTCCTACGCATCGTTCGCTTCCGTTTCGTATTGTTTACAATCCTGTTGTCGGTAAGCAACATCTCGTTTTGCTTTGTACTTTATTCTGCTGCGATATCATATAGGCTGCGTTCGGTTTTCACGCTCACGCGCTGTAAGGTTCATCCTATCATTATTGCTCGGTACTTGCAGAAAAAAGATAGAATGATGCTTACACCGCGTAAGCGTGGAAAACGAATACAGTTATAATATTTATTTAATAATTTAATTTTTGTAGCTTTCGATTTTGTAATTTTGTCACTTAAATTTCAGAATGGTATTGGAAATGTATTGTAAAGGATTACGTTTTAAAAGGAGCTGCTATTTGCGCGGGCTGTTTATCAGTGGCTGTGGTATGGTCAGAAGTAACATTCTTCAACAAGTCTCCTGTGTTATCTTTATTCGCTCAATTTCTGAATTTAGCAAAAAGAAATTATGATTATTTTACGATAGAGGTAAAGATTTGTGTTTATTATTTCGTACAGAATATACTTTTATTTATATTACGTGCACGTTTTTACTTGATTATCAGGTGTTATCCACATCGATCATCGCATATCTTTGCTATTGCGCCTACTCGACCGTCTTGAAGATACGAGTATTAAATTTATATTACTTGGCACCCCATCATCAAACGAATGAGTACAGTCTTATATTTAGTGGTATGATGCTGTGTCGCTTAACTCCGCCAATGTGTCTTAATTTCTTGGGACTTATTCATATGGATTCGCACATCATCAAAACTCATATACTGGAAACGCACTATACACAAGTAAAATTATTTAAATAATCTAAATTTTTTTTAATTAGTTTCTATCTTTATTGTTTACTTATTGTTTTTTTTTTATCAGGTGATGGGTCATATGGATGTCATTTCCATCATATCCGATGGATTTAACGTATACTTTCCAATGGCAATTCTAGCATTCTGCTTAGCTACATACTTTAGCATAGGCAGTAGATTGCTTTCCATGCTAGGTTTTCAGCAATTCCTTGATGATGACGAATTCACGACGGATCTCGTAGATGAAGGGAGAGAACTTATAAAAAGAGGTATTGACAAGTTATATTATTAATTACACTTTTAACGCGATGTATGTTTTATAAAATGGTCTTTGCAATTTAACTTTGTGTTAATGTTCAATAATATTGAAGAAATAAATATTGAGATAAGAAAACAACATATTTTTTTCTTGTTATAGAAAGACGTAAACGGCAAAGAGCGGAGGATTCTATGTATAGACGACGCGAAATGCAGGAAAGATTTAATATTTCGGTGGGTACGCGTTACAGGACGTCTCGACAAAGTACAGACACTGGTATGTATAATGAAAAATAAATGATACTATATAAGATTATATAAGTAACTTTATCGTTGACAATTCTTTAGTACGGCCGTTAAAACGAGACGAGTCAATCGAATCCGCGAGAGCGGGTCTGTTACACGATTTCGATCCTACGGAATATTACATCGGTATGACATTTGGTGGAGATAGTTATGGTGCAAATCGGTGCGACATGGAAAATCAAGGCGATATTGATTCGTTCGAGCCGAGTAACACGAGGGCATTCTCTACGAGTACAAGTCGCGTAGGTCCTCCACCCAGAGGATTGTTCGATGATATTTAAAATAAATAACCGTATTTTTGTAAATACAGTTTAGGTGCTAGTGTAGAATCCATCAATTGGCTTTTAAGGATTTACACAATATTTATATCGAGCAATACGACGTTTTACGTCGATAAGAAACAACATAATAAATCTTAATTAAACGTGAAATGTAAGGCTTTACATTTCACCTGTAGCATTTTGAATCTGATTACTATGTAGGAGCACGAACTAAAGTAATTGTATCATTTTAAGATATATTTATAACTTATTATATATGAACAAATTGGATTAAGAATGAAAGTCCCGCAGATGTGTTGCTTAAAACAAAAACTAGTTTTTTTTTTTAAATAACATTATCATGGCGGATAGAATCAGTGATAATGCAATGAATGTTCGACTTAATTATTAATATGTATATTATGTTTATTAGGACAAATATATTTTTATTCTTCGACTATTATTTTAAGTTTTGTATAGTTCGTCTTATGTTGGAGCTAATAAATAATTTATATACGATTTTTAACTATATGTACCTGAAATAATTATTCATTAATATGCTTTTTATAAGTAAGATTATACCTGAACATTTTCTCTTATAATAGTTAATCTTGATAACTTCGACTTTCTCAGTATTATATATAATTACAAAAAACTTTCGTTTGTTTGAAAATTTACAAATTTTGTTCTAGTCATTTTATTTTTATTTGTATTGCGAATAGTTTATAAAGTTTTGGAATGGTAAATGGATAGAAATGGTATATAAAAAAATCGATCGAGTGTGACCAACAGGAAAATTTAATAAGAATAAGTCAGTATATAACAATAATAATAAAACGCACTAATCACCAATGTAAATATTTGCAAATAATTTAAAAATTAAAATATCGGAATTTATATTATAAAGGCATTTCAAAATAAATAGAATAATGAAACTTCTAGTGCTAGTTAGAAGTTTTGTCATTTGTTTTATTACAAAATTTATATCTCCCATAGGTACTTTTTTTTACGATCCAAATATATATATTTACAATTTAAGATATATCCATGATTTATCCGAAAATTTCGAAATTTCTAATTAGTTTGTTTCTTGACAAAAATGTACTAAAGCATATCAATTTTATTCATTACATGAATCTTATATGTCGATGAGTATTTATATAAATAAGACATCACTAAAATAAATTCCTGCATTTATAGTATCGTGAGTAAATTTTATAATAGGAACTATTAAATATTTGATATATTAATAGATAACATGACCCAAACAACATAAAGTCTAAAATTGTGACATAAGACGTTTTTGAGTCGTCTTTTAGACACAAAAAAACGTCTTATGACCCGATTTTAGACACTTTTTGTTATCTGGGGAAGCGAGTTAAATCTTCGGACTTTTGAGATTACGGTTCGAGTACGTGTCTCGAATAACATTTTTTTTAATAAACTTTAATGAATATTTAAAACGAGTATATTGCTCTGTAGAGTTTAAAGATATATATAAAATATATTTATGAGAGCTTTATGCGAGCTTGTTAACATATTGTACATTTTTGTTACGCGTGTAATTTGATAGAGGTTAAAACAATTATCATAGTGATGCAGATTTAACAATTTGTATACTACAGAACAATTTCTTGTCATTAATAAATTAATGAAATTACCTCATTGATAATGGACATAAAACATATACATATATAACGACAAAATATAAATCATGCCTACATGCGATCTTGATTCTGTTAAATATTTTGGTGACAGCACTTCGTAACAAATGTAACGTAAAATTAATGACAATAAATGTATCACGTAACATTCGAATGTAATTAAGTTTTTCTAGATATCTCATCACAAATTTAACAAACAGCCATTCTAGGTTAAATAAACGATGTAAAATGTAATGCTCGTAAGAATAAGAAACGATAATGCGTAGATCATTATTATTTTGATAATTTTTGTGCGTTCTGATTGCGAAATCTTATTTTTAGTATTTTCTCGGTGTTCAGAATCAGTTGATTCCGGCATTAGCAGCAACGGTTCCAGCAGTAATAAACTCGACCTGTTTCTTCGGTGTTCGTTGGTATGATCATCCTTCGATCGGTAGACCTGATAAACTAGCGGATCCTGTGAATCATTATGGCTAATCTGTTTCGTGCTGCTTATCAGAGTGCCATAATCACGATAAAATGTCATGGGTGTGCAGCCGGCTCTCGATGTTCTTACGTGATAGTTAATTATACAGCGATGATACAATTGAGTATTCACTACGAGATTGCAACAAGTACGATTTACAACATTGATGCTCGGCTTCAACAGCGATTGCAGATCAAAGATGTCTCGGGGCCAGCAATGAGAATAAAATATACCCGCGACGTTAGTTTTCGTGTAATTGTAGACTAGCATATAATCTCGATTTTGATCGTATCGCGAGCAGAAAATATCCTCGGAATCCTCGCGCGGATACTTGAAGCATGAAACGTCGTCATACTGACACAGAATTACCTCTATGGCGAGCAACGACTCTTTCGTATATATCAAACGATCAGTGTATACTGGACTGCCCTTTGTTCTCGCGCACTTTCTGCAAATTGTATGTCGTGGTAAGAAAAGCGTGTCTATTAAGGTTTTCGCTGTAGTGGGGCTATATTTCTCGTAGTAATCTTGAATGTCGTACTCATATAAACTATTGCATGGTTGCTTAATCGCTCTAACTTCTTCATAAACATGACCGACATTCGATAGGTCTTGAACAGTAGCTTCGTGGTTTCCAATCATCACCTGCTGTTGATTGCAGTTTTCAATTTTCCACTCACTATCAGGATATACCTTATCTCTTGCATCTAATGAAATCTTTCTCGAATCGGACGAGCTACTAAAATTTGTGCTATCGCATTTTTTATCAATCACAGAGATCGATCCTTTCTCAGTGGCAATCAGAATATCATTTTTTGCGGATGTATTATCAGTAGCGACTACAGATTTGCAAATTTGCATGTTCGTTATATCTACCTGCGGGATACAATATGCGTGTGTTTCTGGTGTGCGCGGTGTCGTTATTGCTTCAGTGAAAAAGCTCACATTCGTGTCATCCACTCCACAGTTTTTGATGTTACTACGTCTCGCTTCTAATTTTAATTGCTCTAAGTGCAGCTGATAGTGATGAACACACGCAAAGTTATATCAATTCCTAGAGCTCACTCGTTCGCTTCGCAATTCCTGTCTGATCTTTTGTAAATCATAGAGAACCTAAATTCCAAACAAACAAGCACTAAATATTATATACAATATAATGATATTGTATACAGACATTCTTAATGATTTGTAAATGGTAATCTAACAAAAAATCTAAAACTAATCCATAACCATCATGACAAATACAAAAAAATACCGTAAGAAGTTAATTCGCTTCAAACACAAACCTCTAATATAACTGAAGCACTCCAGGCTTGAGTGCGACAACTATCTGAGCAGTAACTTCCGTCCTTATTGGTAAGTTCAGGAAGTCCTCTCCAATGGTTGGTAGACACTTCAATAAAATGCCGAGAAATAATGGTTTCAGTCGATTCAATTACATGGTATAATTCGTTTTCATCGTCGAGTAATGTCGCAAAGTATAAACGTGCTCGTAGGAAATATCCTAATGGCCAGATCCATTCCTGAAAAGATTGGGAAAGATGTTTAAGAATATCTTGCATGAATGTTAAGTCTCTCAATCTTTACAGATTTCAAAACGAATATACGATTATGATAAAAGATATATTTACAGGCCCTTGATGATAATTCCATCCATGTGCTACTTTAGAATCGGTACTGTCATTGGAATTATCATAATATCCATTATATGCCCAATCCGCAGGATCTAATGTCTTCATTCCTAGCGGGCCAAGTAGTACCTCCTCTGCTTTTTTCAGCGCTGTCCAAGCATGACGAGGATCAAACAGTTCCGGAGCCTATTTTTGAATCATTATGAATTGTGATTGAATTTGTTATGATATAAAATACTTCTTTTCTATATTATCTTCACAGAATAGTTTTAATTACTGATAATAACACTCACAACGACCATCGCAATGGGAAAGTTAGGCCGCAACTGATAATCCGCCCATTCTTGCGTCGCTCCGTGACTGTCCTTAAATATACCTCGTCGATGGATCAAATTGGGTTTCGACTCGCTCTGAGTTGGAATCTCATTTACGTAAAAGTACTTTTCGAAATTTGTTTGAATTCTGTCGGCCCATTGTTTATAACTCCAGGTTATTATTTGGCCTATAGTTCATGTATAATTATATAGAATTACGCAAAGTTAAATATTTAAACTAAATTAAATATTTTATTACACACAGTGTTCTCGGCATCCTTACCATCGCGATTTTTACGTTGAACACTGCCGTATGGAAAAAGATTCTGTTTGTACAATTCAGCCAGAAAACTGAGAATGCATTTACTTAGCCCAACTATCTCTACGGCGGAACCGTCTCTAGGAGTAGCCGGTTTGCCTTTGTTACCAGCTTTTTCAGAAGATCCCATCTTGTCCATCCAGGTACCGCAATTAGCATCGTTGCCACCGAATATGAAACCGGTTTCAGGATGAACACCGATCTGATTATTAAATCCGCGATCGGTCATATGCTCGTCGATCTGTTTCCCGGCGTTTCTCTCTCTGAAGCAGAGACCTTGAAAGTGTACCGTGAGAGCTTCCTGAATTACTTCATATAGTGATTGATCCTGAAACCATTTTTATGTCACGTAACGCGCAACTTTTAATTTAAATGATGTATATTGAATTACAATCGAAGTTGCGACTACTGTTTTTTATAACATACATTTTGTCCTGACTCTAAAGCTGGTGAATCATCAGTCGGGAACAATCTTGAAACTTTATCGGATAAAATATCCAAACCGTTTGGCACTTCCTCAGTGTAACATTTTATCGTATAGAGCCACCACCATAAAGCATCGCGGCAATTGTACCTATTGCAGAATGACATCAAAAGTTTTGAATCGAAACTTCCTAAAATATTTTCTAAAAATGCTCCAAGAAAGTATATTATACCTCGCATTACTTCCTTTATCGAGCAGATTGGGTATCAGGCCATGTCGTAAAGTACCAGCGAATCCAAGAATTATGAATCTTGCTTCGATATGCCTGTCCGTCAAAAGTAACAGTCCTCTCAGAGCAATGAAAGTATCCCTACCCCAATTTCTTGTATAACCCGTTGTGAAATGCGGTAAGCCTGCCGATAATGTTAAACACATTTGTTCTGCCACTCCGTCGTGGATTTTAATTTTTGGCTTAGGTGATCTAAGATCTGGCGATAAATCTGGTAATTGTGATGATCTTACCACACCACCCATTTGTATCGAGACTAAACTCAATAATTTAACAAATGTAGACCCGTTCTTAACAAAGCTGGAAAATAATAATAATGTTAAATAAGCAAAACATGATTAATTTTTGTTGTAGATATTTTATTTTTTTTTAAATATTAATTAGAGAACTTCTTAGTTTAATGCTGTTAAATTGATTCAATATTCATTTCGATTTCAATACTTACTCTGACATTAAACTGTTGCAGTGATCTAAAAGAATTCTATAAACGTTCACAATTATAACGTCAAAGTAACTCGGCACAAGATATCTCGGGATTAATTTGAACGGTTCTAGTGCTTGTTCAAGCCAAATTCCAAGAGATTTAGTGTCGTCATCCAGTTTTAGACGTTGCCACACGTAATCTAATAATTTTTTAATTATTATTTTCATCACATATCGTCAGTATCGCAATATACGATTATCATTTTATATTACCTATTAACCAGTTACCCTGTCTAAGATTGACACACAGGGGATGTCCTAGATCGTTATTTGGACGAATATCAGCCAGTAAAGATATAATGCCTAATTTGAAAATGCGTATTAGCTGAGGCATTTATTAAACAACAATAGGATACGAATAAAACTCGTGCCAATATATTGATGTACGAATTGTAATTTAAAAAATATGAAGAGTGTCTATATAAATATATACTTCCATATTCAATTAAATATAATATTACAGTGCATCACCTTGCAACCCAGCATATACAAGAGGCCCGTATCCCGGCACATTGTATACTCCAAATTTGCTCTGAGTTTCTTCTCGTTCCTCCTGATCGCATCTATATAATATTTTATTTAAATCCGAAAAGTCCATGCAGGAAATTATATTATGTAATTCTGATTTTTCATTTGAAGTAATCTGCGAGATAGTATTTTGGAGTTTTATTAAAGCAGGTACTATATTCGCGTGAAGAGCCACACTGAAATTAAATTTATACATAAGAAAGTTAGAGGATACCATGGTTTGAGAACAGAAAGTTGTAATTTGTACCGTATAGCTATAACGGAACCGGGTTGAAAATTCACGAAATTAAGCTGCGTAATTTTAGGATCGCCGGAATCAACCTTCTCGATCATCGAGGAGTCGCAACATTGTATGTGCTGTTTGAGGCTCAATGTATACTCAGACAATCCATTTATGATGTTTTCGTCCATTGTATATTTCTCGGGTAAAAAGAAAAGTGGTTTACCATTTCTGTAATGTGATTTATCGATCAACATAAACATGTAATCTTTCTTTTAAAGAAAATAAAATTTACGGCTTACTTGGCATCAATGTGCGAAAGTGACGCTTCTAAAATAATTTCTTCCACTATACCCTCCACTCTCAGTGGTCTTACGTGCTTTCTCAGATCATGAGCGTTAGAGTCTGGGTGTTCAAATGCTGTGAATGCGACCAAAACTACACTCTCGTGAGTAGTCGGTGAGTGTCTTGTTACAGCCACTATATCAGTATCCATTTGATCGACAAATACCTAATCAGAAAATAAATTTTTAGCTATATATATTAACTTCTAACACACCGCAAAAAAAATCAGTTTTTTCTTAAAATCGCGAAAACTCTGCAATCCCTAACATACTTGCGAAAATTTTTGTTCACCAAGCATATAATGGAGATCGTTTAAAACCTTTTTAGCCGCAATTATACCAGTTTTCGAGTTAATAAACTTAACGTTGTTTGTCACATCGTCGTCTGACCATGAAGTGTACTGCCTTTTCTCATCTACCACGTGTATCTGAAAAAAAATAAAATCTCAGAAAATCTTATAAATATACCAGGGGGGATTTCATGACAGAAATACAAAAATTTGAATTTGCACTACGAGCTTACGTGATGAGGCACCAATTCATCGTATCCACGATTACTACCACTAGCACAGCATGCCATCGATACAAGCGCTGCGCTTGGAAGTAGATCAAAAGTACTTCGTTTCTCTATTGGACTAGGATTATCGTGAGTCACATCCATAAACAGGGCGTGAGCTATGCTCGGCACTAACGGCCGTGTTCGTGGTTGCAGGAATGCTCCAACTGGCTCTCCTCCGTACCGATATACTAATCTCCCTTGTTCATGGCTATCCCAAGCAGACATAGCTTCTGCAATATATAATAGTATTGATGTATATTTTCATTCGCAATATGTTCTTTTTTTTATTAACTACATTTTAAAAATATTAAGTAAATAACAATTTTTGGGAAATATGACAACCTCTTATTAAAGATGTGATGCCAAGACGATTCACAAAGATGTTGTCTTTTTGATCGGAATTGGTAAACAATTCTGCGACAACGTAGAGATCTGGATGAACTCGTCGTGCAGCGTCGAGCATATACTGTAAATAGAGAATCATGCTATTAAGTAAACCCTCCTGCATTAAGGTTGTTTAAATTGTGATATACCTCAGCGACGGGGATCGGTGTAGAATGACAATTGTCTAATCGAATACCATCGAATATCTGTGCCGTTTGTTTTACATAGGTTTCCATGTGCTGCCATAAGAAAGGACAATCTTCTGGTTTCTGCCCATATCTATAACAATATCATATTAAGAACATATATTTTATAAATTTTCTGTTCATGCTGTACTTTCTACTAATAATTTAATAAAAATTTAAATAACGTTTATCTGACATTTTTACCTGAGTTTCACGCTGTCTCCCCAAGCGATGAGTTCTCTTCGAATATACACATTAGAATCAGATTCCGCGAAATTCTTCAAGGGATCACCATCCATGACCCATCCATTGTGAGCCATAAGATAACATCCATTATCTGAATACATTATATTTTCTCTTTCTATTAAAGATTTAGGTACTCCGTAATCAGTAAAATATCTATGGAATGTAAATTTATCATATCAAGAATCATATTTATACAAATTGTAATATAATGTTATAATATTTACAAATTTTAATAAAATTACCTGGAAACAAGAGGATTTTTTTCAGTAATTTCCTTAATTCGTGGACCATCGGATTGCACTCTAAAATATCTTATGCCAGCAATACTATTTTCAACAGCAGCATTTAGATGGTTTTGCACATTGTTGATAATAATTTCGTCGAGTTCTTGTAATTTATTTTTCAAGTCCTCTGCACATCGTTTCAGACGAGTTTCCTCATCGAAACAATCAGCTCTACGTAAAGTAAAAGAATCACGCATAAGCATTTGTGTGAGAAGATATATATTAGCTATATATCTTATCGTATCTATTATACATTTATTTTACCTATACGTATTATATTTCTTCAGGGCAAACTGCATATCTATGCTTGATTTTAATCTACGAAATGCAGGATCTTGAATCACCGTAACATCTTTGGTTGTTGTATTATTAACGTCTTGTGGCATCTCATTGCGCGCTAAATTTAAGAATTCCGTTACAATTTCATTGACATCGATGGTGTACATCTCATGTATTTTCACTAATGGTAAGAAATATGTGTGAAGAGCATGCCGAATCGCCTAAAGACAAAATAAAGTAGATGCAGGACACGTTAAAGCAGAAACAAAAAAATTAAATTTTAATTATTGGGGAATAATTTGTGACTTACATTTAAATGATCCTCGGTGTCAACTACGGTAGGGATACCTTTAAATTCCCATTCTCCAGAAGCTACCTGAGTTGTTAATTCAAACAATGTTGCATCCAAAATATATGCCGGACGTAAATGAGGACTGTTAATACAGTTGTACGTGCATTCCGGGTGAGAAACTAGGAAAGGACTTTCATTTGCTGTATGATTCAGAACGATATCGCAAATGCTCAACATCTGTAACGTATAAGATGAAGGATTCAATACGAAGGATGAAATACGTAGGTATATGCGATTTATCTTGTTTTCAATAAATGATAATTTACCTTCCATTCATCACGCATTTTATTTGCAAATGTTTCGATATCATGGTAAGTAATTATCTTATTATTGTCATTAAAAGCGGGATTAAGTTTGGTTTGATCCTTCAGGCTGTAAGACGACTTAGAATTTCCTAATTCCTAAAATGAAATTCGCACTTATTACAAATATTGTATTCTTATATCGTATTATGCATCAATATCACTCAAACGTTACCTGTATCGGTGTAAAATGAATTGCGTTATATCCAGAATTTCGTGTTACCAATAATTTACTTTCCCATGTAGAAAAAGATCCTAAATTCTTTGCTAGAACTGTTTGGACTTGAATACAATCTAGAGGCAGTTTCTCTCCATGTTCACCTAATTTCAATTCGGGATCCACCAGCAAGTATCCAGACGCAACAGGTTTTATATTCCCTTCGACTCTGCAACAGACGTGCCTTGTTATTAAGAAATAAAATTTTACCTTACTCGTAATATTCTTAATTCACTTACTGATCAGTGATATAATAATGGAATGACCCTGACGAAGTTAAATGTATGCTTGCTGACTCGTCCACCCATTTCAATTGATAGTAAGTATGCCTCTCAAATTTCTTATCGGTCGATAATGGATGATTTATAAAAACATCAAGTGTTTTTCCAAGAAGAGAAGCTCCAAGTCGAAACTCAACTATCCAACCTGCAAGCAACATAAAATATTTACAGCAAAGACATGCCGCAATAAAAATTAACAAAACACAGTTTAAAAACAAATTTTAAGAGTAGCAAAACTTCTTTTTAAAAACCTTTTTTTAATCTGTATAATATTCCATCTAAATGTTCTCCATTGTTCACAGTTAGAACTCTTATTTGCTCATGGGTTGTAGAGCGTGATGGCAAAGGATGCATGTTCTTAGATGCCTGAAATTATAAAAAGAATTTTATGTTAAAAATGTAATAGATATCGCTTGTAACCGACAGAATCGAACATTTGTGAGAGGTAGGAGATGGAATAAGTTTACCAAATTTTCGGGACCAGATCTGTCAGAGAGCTTCCAAAGGGATGATACGCCTCGAGCGTAGGAAATGAGCGACAGGTATGTGTTTAGCTGGCAGAGTATAAGCCTTAATATAAGATAATGGCATAAAGCAGTTAACAAGCGTGTACGATATTACATTACGGCATTTCTGGTGTGTGAGCACATATAAAAGCCGCAGCTATTCTTACCCTACATACTAGGTAGAATTACAATATCGTGGTACCGCGCAGAGACAACTGCTTTCTGCCATAAGACCCCCCAGTCAATTTTGTAACGAATATGGCAAGTACAGACCATCTTCCATTGCCATTAAACGATCATATCACTAAGACTTTTTATTGTATTGCATTGTATTGCACGTTCGCGCGTATAAAACTTACAGTTAGCTCCAATCCTCTACAGAGCCATTTACGGATAATTTGCAGAAAGCGTCTAACAAGCCTTAAGACCATTTTTCTTGTATTGTAAATGAAGCGTCTTATTCTTCGAGCCATTACCAATGCGAGTTAATTGAACGTTTTTAGTTGATTGGTATGGACAATTTATTAGGAAAATGATATCGCAGCATCTGCCGACATTTTACATGTATAAGCAAAATCCTTTATGTGTGTTACCTATAACAAATATATAAAATAAAGGCTACTAGGTGCGTAACACGTAGATTATGATATTGCACATATGTTTCTTTATATATAAAACTCTAATGTTATATGAAGGTAATAAAATTTATGAAAAACAGACATTTCAGATATTAGTAAAATCTTAGTACTTACATTATTTCTATAAGATGCATTATTGTAATTACAGTAATTTAATCAAAATAAAAGAAATTATTAAAAGTATGTGAAAGTATATATTATAAGAAAAAAATATAATAGAAACTATAATAGATTATTTGTAACGCATATTATACTTTAATATTTAAAAAATGTTATATTGTAATACTAAAATACAAATATTTATAGAAATAAATTAATAATCTCTTTATTAACATATGTTAACAATTATTACTTTAATATATACATATACAAAAACACTTTGTAAAAAACATTAACGCAATTACGCAATACATATCATTGTTCTACGTACCACGCATTTTTTCATATATAAAGAAAGCAATATAAATTGATTTATGTGAGGAGCTGAGTAAAGATTAGTAATTATAATTTACAAGAGTATGATTTAGAATACAATTTAGAATTATGATTTATACATTAAGGCTAATGTCAAAACCTATAACAATTATTATGTTGGGTCTATGAGATCCATTTAGGTAATATATGTCAACTAACATGACTAAAAGGCATTAATTTGAAGGAATAAAAATAAGATAACTTGTATAAAAAGAATGAATATTAAGTTTATAACAATAATTCAAAACTGCAAATATAACATAAAGAATACAAGCAAATAAGTTTAATAGACCCACTGTTAGCTTTAGAGTGATATAGGTAGAAAAGAATAAGTACTAAGTTCAATAGCAATAATTCAAATTTGCAGATGTAGCATAAAAAATATGAACAAGTAAATTCACACACACATAATAAACCCACTGTCAGCTCCTGAGTGAAATATATATATATATATATATATACAATTAAATATTAAATTTGATAATAATAATTGAAATTTGTAATGTAACATAAGGCATATAAATGTGATATCAGTGAGTTTAATAGACTCACTGCTAACTCTGGAGTAATATATATAAAAGAATAAATATTAAACAATATTAAATACATTATCTTTTAAACCATGACGTGAATGCACAACAAATTAGAAATAAAGGCCCTAATTGGTCAAGCTGGATCTTTAGTGTTTAAATAATTCTATGTGAATTTGCAGGATTGGATAATGAATAAGTTATAACAAATATATAATTCAAATTTGGAGACGTAACATAAAGAATGTAGACCCACTATCAGTTTCGGGGTGATAATTGAGCCCAAAATATGGACTCATTGTCAGCTCCGAATAATTAAAAGAACGAATAAAGGGTCAAACAAAACCAGTTGATATCACAAATACGAAACGGCCACATAACGATACAACATAACAATACCATAATACGTATATATAACGATAACAATAACATCTAATCTAATTATCCATCCATGCAAAAAAAAAAACGAGCGCAAACAGCGCGAATACACAAGTATTATTTACACCAAGAAACAACTCGATATGAATATTTTCGCAAATTGATCACACGCGATTAAAAACTTAACACTTGCCGACGTACGAACACACACGTGCACGCACGCACGTGGCAAAGCAACGTCCGAGGACTTCCCTTCGCACCTCGATGGTTTCCTACCTATGTCGGCGATGGAGTACAAAATGATATCGTGTGAACACTGGGGAACAAATGTCGTGTGCTCGCATTCGAACGATCAGGCAGAAGAAGTCTTTGCGCAAGTTGACCTCTACTTCGTGAAAGACAGGGCCTGAAGGTCAACAAACAAGTGCGGCCAGAATGGAGGGGCAATCAGTAGATTTTGTATCACCAATGCGCGGCGCTCATTGGCCAGACGTTCACGTGGTTAACTTCGGGCCGTTCCACGCAAAGCGTTCGAATTTCAAGCAGCACTGATATCGCTTAAATTTAAACATTACGCAACGTGCTCTGAAAAATATCGCGAAGAAAGTCTCCCCTTTTTGTGTTGGAAGATATGATTTCTTTATTTATGTATCTGTCCTCGTTTTATGATATTTACATACAAAAAATTACGCGATTTTGACTCGCGGATAACTTCAGAGGTCCACCTTGGCGGGAAGGTTCAAAATAGATTTTATCGTTAATTTATGCAAACGGAATCGTTTTTTCTTGCCATTTAAGTATTCGAAGTTGGATGTGAAATACTTAATCTTCTATAGAGCCGATAACAAAATCTATAACATTATACACGTATTTACTGATACTAGGTTTATAAAATCCAATCAGTAATTGTTGATAAAAAAGCATTAATTAATTGTAAGGAACCAACACGACATAATAACTCGTATAAAAAAAGGATTATTGAATTTATTTTAATAACAATAATTCAAGTTTACAGATGTAACTGAAAGAATTGAATGGATTTAATGAACTCATATCAGCCCCAAAAAATTAATATCCATTTTTTTTACTAACATAATCAACTTTAATCTGTTTAATTTATTTATTATCCTTTTTTAATTCTTAGAATTATATAGTAAGTTAAATCGAGATTAACTTTAATCTCGAATCTGTGTATATAAAATTTATTCTTTATTTTCTTTGTTTCCAAATTTTTAGAATTAGAAAAAAAATAGAAACTAAATTAAACTGAGATTATCTACATTAATCTACATACATTGGTAGAAAGACATAAAAGTACGTTAATAAAGCGATAATCAAAATGCTTGAAACCGCAACTTAAAACAGATCTGCGCTGCATGTAGTTATAAAAAAAAAAGAAGAAAAAGATGTAATCGTTCTCGGGGAATTTCCACTGTATTGTATTTAAATTAACTAAGGTCATTTTCCTGAACTTGCGAAACTTTTTCCATCCTTTTCAAGCAAACTGAAAAATTATGAAAAATCATGATCGCGCCACGTGATCGTGCATGTCACCCGCTTATCACTTGCTCGAGTGCAGCCACTGCAACCGCGCCTGCAATCACGGTGACATCCTAACCTCAACCATTTTCTCTCCAAGCAATTTACAATTACAAGAATCATTTTTTCAGCGATTTATGATCGCGCGAGTAAAGACTTGATTTCAGCTTTGGTGTGAAAGATCGACGGGAATTATTATTCCTTTCGAGAGCTCGTCGGATTGTTAAAAAGGTTCCAAAATATGAAAATCATTTCACACATTTCTGACATGCTTATTTACCAAGAATGCCAGTTATTTTGCACAACGCACACGTTCTCCAATGTCTAATAGAAAAATTCGTAGTTCCAGCGTTACTCCACACAGGTACAACTGTCAGAGAGAAAAAAAAGGAGAACCGTGAACGACATCGCGAAGTGTCGTTCATTCGTCTCTTCTTTTCTAACCTCACAATCAGTCCGAAATTCATAGCGCCCCCAAGTAAAACGACGTCGAAGTCGCGAGAGGGGTGCGATACACGCGGCGCGTCGTGTGCTACACGACGATCGACGTTTACGGTCACGTCGACGTTAGAGGAAAAATAAAGAAGAACTAGAAGGAAGGGAGGAAGGAGAGTCGCAGGTCTAACGATCCCGAGGTCGAGCTTTCATCGCGTCGTCATCGAATCGCACGCGGCTCCACGGACGGCAACTCCTCGCCGTCCGGATTCGCTTTCTCTTCTTTATAGACTTTTTCAAAATGGCAGCGGCTACGGACGAGCTGAGTAAGTACTCCCGAGAGAAAAAAGCGAGAGAAAGAGAAAGACGATCCTCTTTTTGCGCGACGTAATCGACAACCGGGTCATGGGTCATGCCATTTTTCCTGGAGTAGAGAATGGGGCCAATCTAAAGGGGTCAGATGCAAATCTGATTGTCATGTTGGAGAGACGACCGAAGACGACCTCGGGGAGGGCCTATAGATTTCCATCTTTTCCTCGAGACTTCTCCCTTGCATCGCCCCGTGCTCTCCCGGACACGTGTCCGTAGCTGTCAAATCTCGATACTGAAGTTTAAATCCCGTTGACCTTCCTGACAATCCCGATTCGACGGCACATGATGTCAGCATTTTTTCACAATGATCTCACGTTCGATGACGCTCGATTACGTCGCTGAAATAAAAGTACAGATCGTACAGATCGATACATAAGGGCCATAATGTGATTCCCGCTCATAAGTATTATTTATATCTTTAGGTCTGTTTTTTATTTCTGCATTTTTAAACTGCGCTAGAACTCTTTCTTTTTTTTTTTACCAAATATCAAACATATATTTATAATCTCACTTTAAGTTTAAAAAATGTATACTAGGTTGGTTATAAAAAATATAGAGTATCTTGTTCAACTTTGATAAACGAATACAAAATAATTTTAAAAGCATTGTAAGTATAAATCAAACTGCAACCAAGATATATCTGTTCTTATATTTGGTTCTACCAATCTCGATTCAATTTATTTATCTTTTTTTAATTTTAAGAATTTTAAGTAAGTCAAATCAAGATTAAAGTTGATCTTACATTAGTAGAATCAGATTTTAGCTTTTTACAAAGTTCATCTTTTTTCTTTTTTTATCACTAAAAAGAAAAAAGAAAAATGACTGTGCAAAAAGTTAAGCTAAAAACAACATTATTTCCTATTCTTATTTCATTTTGCATTATAGATACAATACACATAGAAATTGTTCTTTCTCTTGCGATCAACTCTATAAAAGATTGCAGGAATATTAATTGTACTTCTCACGCGTTTCTTGTGTTTCATTTAGTTTTGCTCGAGCGAGTGTTCCTCCGTTTGGGTTCTGCTGAGACAGATGAGCAGTTGCAAGCGTCAGTTTGCAAATTTTTACCTCCCGTGTTGCTCAAGTTGTCTAGCGCGCAGGAAGGCGTCAGAAAGAAAGTGATGGAACTGTTAATCCATATAAACAAAAGAATAAAGAGCAGACCTCAAGTACAGCTGCCTGTTGAAGCTTTACTTCTACAATATCAAGATCCAGCAGCTAGTTCGTTTGTGATTGTAAGTTACCTGCGCGGATCAATTTATGATTTACGAAATGGAAGAAAGATGTAATATAATGCATATTTGTATAATTGCAGAACTTTACGATAATATATATAAAGTTAGGATATCCTCGAATGGAGTTGAACAAGCAAGCGGAATTAGTTCCAAGTGTACTAAATGCTATTGAGGGAAAACCGTTGTCTCATCAAGACAGGTTTGCTTATTAATTTCTTAATTCTTTTAAAATCAACTTGGAAAGAAAAAGGGCACTAGGAGTTAAGTGCAGATAACTTTATGCAAAAACGCTGATATTTATCAAGCAAAACTTATTATTATAATAGAATAATTTTTGTAATAAATAAGTTTTGCTTGATAAATATCAACGTTTGCGTAAAGTTATCTGCGCTTAACTCCTAGTGCCCTTTTTTTCCAAGTTTATTTTGAATTGTACGGGAGTTTTTGTTATCAAAGAATTATTATATAATTTAATTCTTTTAATTATACTTATATTTTAATTTTCTGGAGCTAACGATGGATTTATTGGATTTATTAAATTAAATCTTTTTGTTAAAGAGGTCAATTTAATATTTTTGTTACAATTTTTGATTATTTTTATTATAATATATCTAGCATTTATTGTTTCTATATGAGTCATGTCATTCTGCTATCCTGAAATTAATTTATGTCTTTTAATTATTAAGTATGTTTTATAGAACCAGCGTCAGGTTGTTACAGATTTGTCAGTTTTGAAAGAACAGATTTTTATTAACAGAATTTTATCTTTATTATCAAAAGACTCCATAAATTATTTGTATATATTTATATCTCATTATAAAATGTTGGATTACATTATTGTAAATGAGGCTTTGTTTCAGCTTAATGTTGATCATAATGCCAGCATTAGGACATATCAACATACCAGTAGATCCTGATAAACGAGCATCTCTTTTAGGTTTGCAAGACAAACCTTATGTGGCGAAACAGCTCATAAATTTTATGCTCGATATATTATTATTGCCATATGGGTGAGATATATATTATACAATGCATTATTTTCAAATATTTATTTAGTTTCTGACTGCGATGTGTAAATATCACCAGATCTGTTGGACAAACGGAAAATCAACAGGGTTCAGGTCAGACTATTGATTGGTCTCAGTTCACTGTACCGCCGGGCTTAAGCGACTACGCATTTAAAAGAGTAATAGGCGAGAGTCCGCCTACAGCCGAACAACTCGAGCAGATAAAGTTGGGCATTGTTAAGTTTCTCGCTGGTGGATTTTTTCCGGATACGGATATTCTGATACATTTAATCGTAGCGGCTGCAGATACTAGATTCAGTATCGCTAATATGGCGGATTTAGAGTTGAAAAAGATGATTGGGTGGGTATGACAATTATCAGAATTGGTTTGGCATAGATCGGAGCTGTGTAATTTTTTCTGTATTTGTTTATTTAGTACATTGGATTGGTCTTCGATGCAACTAGCAGCTCCACTTTACACATTATTCTTAGGTACCGATGCATTAGCCACGCAAAAAGAAGTGAAACCCGAAATGAAACGGCTACCTGCAAGCACTCGAATTCGTCTTAAGCTTTTGCAATATCTTTGTCGGGTGACTAAAGCAGGATTTATCATACCACCGTGTATTCAGGTAAGTGAAGGTCAATTGAAAAAATGCGTAGAATTACGTAATAAAATGGTCTTTTTACTGCAGGTTATTTTCGATTCACTGTATGGAAAAAATACGAATGCAAAATTAAAATCATTGGCGCTGCAATTTACGTCAAATATTGTCCAGCAGTAAGTGTTTCATAATTCAGATTTTAGCTATTAAATTTTTATTCAGCTATTAAATTTTTCATGTGTATTATTGTTGTTCACTAAATATTTATTGATAGATTTTCAATTTTTTAAAAATTTATTTTAAAGGAAAATATAAATTATATTTTCTATTTGTACGAGCAATGTATTACTAACTTCGCGAATTTTTTATTTTATTGCAAACTCTTTACACATGCGATATAATTTTGTTTCATTATTTAAAGTATACATCTTGTCACATATAATAAACTGTATTTGATTTAAAAATATCTTAAGCTGCAGTCTTGTACCGTTAACTCGTGTCGCTGGAGTAATCTTGAATGGCCTGATAAAATTGATCTCCGAAGGCGATGACATACATAAACCGATGGCATATACAGTTATTGGACAACTTGGTCAAAGGATACCATCTCTAATAAACAAAGATTTAAGTTTGTTACACAATTTATTCGACACGCTTGTCTCTGTAAGTATTCGATTGTTCAAAAAATACTATAGTGAATTATTGAAATCATATGCATATATAGTTACTAAATTTGAACATTTTGTATAATCAATGTTTAAGACGGACGGTGAACTGCGACGTACGGTAAGAGACGCATTGATTTGTGTAACATCTGCGTTTGTATTGAACAAAGAGGACGAAAGCAATATAGCTCTGATGAATGCTCTATTATCGGTACACATTGAATCACCAGAATCGAGCGTGAGGCATGTATAAAAGTTATAGATTATTCATTACATTAATTTTAATATATAATCTTGTGTGTAACGTGTGTATTACTTTGCGAATAGATTTGTAGCAATGCATTATGCCGCAACCGTGTTTCCTCCTGATGACGCTCCATCTCGGTATCTCTTGTTATTAGCATGTGGTGACAATAAACACGAGATAAGTACAGAGGCCATGAAAGCGCTTTATGGCGTTGTGCATAAAAACGAGGACGATCAACAAATTAGCAGTAAGATAATATTGCCCGAGTTTGTGAAACTAGTAAGTTATGTTTATTCGAAAATACAGTCGAGAATGCCCGCCGCAAGTAGTGGCAGAAACACGGATAAACAAGTACTCCCATATAGTACTGCCACATTTTCCGAAGTAAGTTTTAGATGGAAGCTAGATTTGTGAATGTCGCATAAATATTTTTACAATCATAATTTATATCGTTACAGATTATTTCTTATTTTCGCATTTGCCTCGCCAGAAGTGCTAATATTCCCGCACGAAATGAACCGCTACAGCATCCATGCGAACACACTCCTTTGATTGGACGTTACTTGGAGAAATTATACAAGGATCAACCAGAAATATTAAATCATTATCTCGACATGATTTTACTTTTAAGTCATTCTTCTGCAGGTAAAAAATAATCATAAATAAGAATCAACTATGCAATATGTTGCACTTGACATCTAACTGTGATTGAACTCAAAGCAATTATATGATGTATCAAATTAAGTGGATTTTATTATCATGGTACAGATCAAATTTCCTTGAATGCATTATTGGAAGTACTTGGATCAGTTCCACATTATATAATAAAATCATACGAGAAGGAGCTGCCGTGGCTTTGTTCTTTGCTCGCTTCTGCTAAACACGACGTACGACAACTAGCCGCAAAAATATATGCCGCTATTACTGGATATTTTCCGAAGAATGAATTTGAGAAACATGTTTCGAATATTATGAACATTATGAATAGAAAAAATTTGGAAGCGCAGCATGGTGCATTAATGGCACTGACTTATATGATGGAAAGAAATTTAATACAACAACGAATTGGAAATAAGGAGGATTTGTGCAATTGGACGACTTATAACGATATTGTGAAAGCAATATGTATGTATTTGTATCAAATAAATTCATATGTATCGTATTACGCGTTATGAGAGAGAGACAGAGAGATTAATGCATTTGAAATACTATGTTTATTATATTTAGGTACATATCTTCGTGACAACGCGATGTTATTAATGGATGCGGCTATTCAAGCTATTGGCATCTTAGGTAAAGCATATTCTCTACCCTTACCAGCAGAAGGCGATAATGAATTAAATAAGAAAGCGATAGTAGAAACGTTATTTTCCGTATTATCTAATGCCAAATTGAATACCAAGGTTTGTAATTAATTACATATTGTATGTTATTAAATATTTTATATTTGACACTCTGTAGTCTTATTGCTTTACTTTACTTAGATGAAAGAAAAAGCTGCGCTTTCTTTGGGATATCTGTGTGTCGGCGAGTGTTTTCCGCACACCGTAGACATCGCTAACAAAATCATAGCAACCGTTAAAGAGGTGCATAAATGTGTTTATATATACATATACATATATACATATATATGTATGTATAATTAAATTTGATATATTTATTATGTATATGCTAATATATGATATTTAACAGACAAAAGATATCGAAATCCATTTAATTCTGGGGGAAGCTTTGGTTTGTTGTGTTCAAGCGCAAGCTTCTTCGGAAGCAAGAGATGCCTGGACAATTTTACCTGCCGAACATGTTATTCCATACAGTAAAGATAGTGATGAATTATTAGTACATGTGCTGAATGAATTATTTAATATATATAAAGTGCCTCATCCAAACTCACGACAGGTATTTATATGCCATATTTTAAAGAAGAGGTAAAGTAGTTTTCTTGCTTTATTAATAGCAAGATGTATTTTTAAAGGCAGTATGTGTATGGCTGTTCGCACTTCTAAAACACAACGTTCAACGAGAATGCATTAAGGAAAGATTGTCTATGATTCATCATGCATTTATAGATTTTCTTTCAGACGACAGTGGTAAGGAATATAAATGACTGATTGTATCAATGAATTGTATCATCTTTCAGCGGAGGAAGAGATTTGATCTTTTATTTTGTAACAGATATAGTGCAAGACATTGCTTCGAAAGGCCTTAGTTTGGTACATATTAACAGTAAACAAGAAGAACGCGAGGCTTTAGTGTCCAAAATACTAGATCAGTTTACACAGGGTCGTAGAACAGTGCAACAAGTTACTGCCGATACTAAATTATTTGAAGAAGGTCAACTAGGAAAAAGTCCATCTGGGTAAGATTAAAATATAAAATATTTCGCGTTAGCTTACAATTTAAATAAAAAATATTTAAATTAAAAAAATATTTACTATTATCATTAACTATTATCCTATATTAATAATGAAATAATATTAGATAGTTAAAGAAATAATGTAATTTTTCAGTGGTAATCTGTCTACTTATCGGGAAATCTGTTCCCTCGCGACAGAATTGCAGAAGCCTGAGCTTGTATATTATTTCATGCATCTGGCAAATCATAACGCGATATGGACATCTAAAAAGGGAGCTGCTTTCAGTTTTGCAGCAATCGCTAATATCGCGAGAGACGAACTGAATAAATATCTACCTAATATTATACCACGATTGTATAGGTATCAGTTCGACCCGACGCCAAAGATTCAGCAGAGTATGGTCAGCATTTGGCGAGCCGTCGTCCCGTCTACCTCGAAAGCCGTTAGTAATATTATTTGATATCTGTTAACAATGTCTAACGTATGTAATCTTGTAAGCGTAAAAAATTGTTTTTTATATATTATCATAGATCGAACAGTATCATAAAGAAATATTGACTGATGTAACTGATAATCTAACGAATAACGAATGGAGGGTTCGTATCAGTTGTTGTAATGCTCTCGCAGATCTTTTAAGGAGTAATGTTCAATTCAACTTCGCCGAATGCGGCCCGGAACTCTGGAAGAAACTGTTTCGTGTAATGGACGATATTCACGAAGGCACACGATTAGCTGCGACAAACACTACTAAAATACTTAGTAAGGTGAGTGCAAAATTTTTTACGAATTTTCTCTATGAAGTTTTTGTAATTTAAGACTAATAATGTGTCTCTGCTTTTCCTTTTTTCCTTTTTGCTTTTTGTCCCTCTTTGCAATCATTTTATCGACAATCGTTTTACGTGTTTTTGTCTCTTTTGAAATTCATTAACTTTTACATTAGGCGGTGGAAAATGAAAAAAATAGGGTAAAAAGCATAAGGTAAAAAATGACGAAAAGCAAGAAATAGAATGCAAAGAGCACATCGTAGATTTAACCTTTATGATATGTAGTTCGGAAATGTAATATCGTTAATATTCTATAGGTTTGCATACGTCATTGTGATTCATCGCACGGTAACGCGGGGAAAGAAGTTATTCAAGCAATATTGCCCGTGTTACTTAATATTGGTATTGCTCATGTCGTGGATACAGTGAGATCTATATCATTGCAAACGGTATCGCAACTCGTATCTACGGCCGGCATTCTATTAAAACCGTCACTCGTTAATCTGATACCATCATTATTGGAAACGATTGGTGAATCGGAGAATCCTAAGCTTTCATATTTGAGTAATGTGTGCGGCGCAACTACGGAGACTCAGGAAGCAATCGATAATCTTAGAGCGAATGTTGCGAGAAGTCATTATGCGTCGGATACGATAACAAAGGTACTTTCATTCTCATATACAATTTGGAGGCGAACTCAATAATCTTAATATTTTGTTTTTAATTTTTTTTTCTGTATAGTGTATCCAATATATTGATGCAGATGTATTAAAGGAATTAATGCCAAAAGTAATAGATTTAATCAAGTTCAGCATAGGATTTGGAACAAAAATTGCTTGTTCGCATTTCGTGATTCTACTTAGTACGCATCTGAAAACAGAGTTGCAGCCGTACAGTGGTTAGTAATCATTTCAAATTCAATAGTACATATGAGTAAAGTACAAACTATTCTTATTATACAGAAAAAAGGAAGTTACGTATATATTTGAATTACTCAAAATATTTTTGTGTACAAAATATATTGTGTTACAATTTAGTATATAATAAATTGATATTTTTTGGTGATATAAATTAACTTTACATGTTTCATTCAGGTAAGGTATTATCTGTTTTGCTCAATGGTTTATTGGATCGTAATGCTGCTGTAAGAAAAAATAATGCGGTCAGCATTGGACATATAGTTGGCTCCGCTAAAGATTCTAGTCTGGATAAATTATTTAATACCTTGAATACGTGGTATTTAGAACGCGAAGGTATATGTCTAACAGTAGCATTATATGCTCTGTTTTAACGTCCTATAATTTTATTTTATAAAAAAATTATGAATTACAGATGATGCAATAAGATTAGCAATCGGGCAAGCTTTGCAATCTATAAATAATTACAATCAGGAGAAATTAAAGAATTATCAAAAAATAGTCATTCCTCTTGCCTTCTTTGCAATGCACGCAGAAAAGGTACCAGGTATGTATACCAGTATTTATGTGTCATTCATAAGTTTGCCTCGCGCTTTATTTCCGTATTTTTATACATATTTATTAGGAAACGAAAGCACTGTTGAATTATGGACTGATTTTTGGAACGAAATAACTCCCGGGACCGAAGCAGGAATTGTGCAAAACCTGCCAGCAATAACCAATATTTTACGTACAACTTTGGAATCAGCATCATGGACTACAAAAGTGCAAGCGGCAAATGCAGTTCATACCATTGCTTCAAAATCTGGTCATAATATTGGTACAGAAGACAGGAATACCTTATTAAAGATACTGATCAATGGTTTGCATGGTAGAACGTGGAATGGAAAGGAACGTCTACTAAACGCTCTCGCTATGTTAGCATGCAATAGCAAGTAAGACATCAATTTAAAATTTTATGCTAAAAAGACTTAATTAATACTCGTTAAGTTTAATAATTCGGATTTTATTACAGAGAAGCTTTAAATGCAGACACTGTATTATTAGATACAATTGTGGTAACATTATATAGGGAAAGTAAGAAAGAAAACGCTGAGTATCGTCGACACGCGTTACAAGCGTTTGCTATGGTTTTGCATGAACTTGATGTTGATAGGTTTACGGAAATGTATGAAATTGTACAAGAAATACTAATTAAGGTAAGATGCGTTGATAGTAATATCATGAAGGAATAGTTGCAAAGGTGTGTATGTGTGTGTGTGAATATAATATTTATATATACTTTATATTTAGGTATCTGATAAAAATAACGATGATGAGGAGGATACTGCGGAAGAAAATAGAAAGAAAAAGGAAAATAACATAAAGTTGCAAGAAACAATTTATGAAGTGCTTGGGAAAGCATGGCCTTCCACCAAAGAGACTCAAGGTTACAGAATTTAGATAAATTTTAATTAGTAAAAAATATGCATTTTTATAACATTGAGAATTTTTTTATAAATAAATTCGTGATTACAGATAAATACTGCATAGAATTCGTGACTCACTGTCAGAAAGTACTGCCAAATAGTACAAGGTCTGTTCAAGTTACTATCTTGACAGCGTTAAATCTCTTTGTGGATAGACTTGTCTTATTAAAGATGAGCAAAACGGAAATGTCATTAAAAGATAAAAAGCTATTAGATCAAATAGGTGATAGTCTGAATAAAATATTATCATACTGTATAAGTAAGTATATATACAGTATAAATTATGCGATATAATTAAGTACATTAATTCTATTTAACGTTATGTTGCTCTATTAAAATAATTTAAGCATTTAGAATTATTATAAGATCGCGTACTATTTTCAAGTACAGTATCTTGTTTTTTTGCAGATATTTCGAAGTTCACCAAAATTAGAAAAGAAGCATTAAATATAGTTCTTTCGTTAGCAAGAAAAATGCGTGAGACACATAATGATGAGCAACTTGATAAAATGACCCGGCTTTTGAAAGAACTCTTACCCGATCTAACGAAGGATAACCAACCAGAAATACGGACCAGAGTAACTGATATTAAAGAAATGCTTAAAATTTAACTAGCATGTACATATATTAAGTATGTACATGGTATCCCAGTTCGAATTTATCCTTCGCATACGTCGATGTATATTGCTATCGTTGATGTTGGTGAATTCGAACTATAATAAAAGATTGATATTTATGGTTGCGTGTTTATTTAATATGTTAAATGTAGATGTGCCTAATTATAGTATTATATCCCTTAATAAAATATATTATAATTTAAAACAACTTGTGTGTAAAATTTTTTTATTACGCCCTTATGTATTATAGCCTAACAAAATAGATTTCGAAGAAGTAAAAGATGATAATCTGATCACTTATCGGCACTATTATTCTGAAAAGAATCTTTTATTTGTAATTCTTATATAAAATTCGAAGTCTACAAGTCGTGTTTCAATATACTGTAAAGTATAAACTAAAAGTTTCTGCCGTTGGTGGGCTGTGGCTCCGCGAAGAGACGGTTGCTTGCTTATATATATATATATATATGGATGACTTGAGGCCTCGATTAAAGTTCCGGCATCGGATGGTGAAGTGCCTGACATTTTATCTCGGCCTAATTCTTATAATATACTATTAATACTACAAATTTACAGAATATTTCATAAAAAATAAGTGATTTTCTTCCCTCAGATAGGATTCCTTACCAGGATTGATAACATGATATAAACGAACAGATTCAGTTTCTTCTTTATTTTTTTAAGCATTAATTTCTGTATTATGTTTTTTCGTTGCTTTACGTTTTGTTTTCTCGTATCAAGAGCTCTAAGCGTTAAATCATTGAAACAGCTTGCATTAAAAAAAAATTATGAATAATGTACATTAATTATCTATCCATATTTAAACTAATCTATCACATCTAATTGTTTTTTTAATTTTTTTAATAATATCGATGCTCCAGGGCCGTATACTTCCTTGAGAGTTCCAGTTAAAGGTTTCGTCAGTTTATCAAGCAATGTATCTGTAGCAATTTCATTCTCTAGGAGATTAAGTAATAAGAAACAAGCTCTATTAATTCCTATCCACTTGTCTAGTATTTCTGGCGTTAGATGTGATATCAATATTTCTGTAAATGTAGATTCGTTCTTTTTCAGCAACTCTTTGTCGTATTGAATAAGTTTCTTCAACATTATGTGTAATCCAGGATGTTCAATCACATCGTACTCGATATCATTGTCCTTAATTTTTGAATCCATACTACTAATAAACTTAACAACTGATTCAAACGCAGACTTCAATTTCTCTCCTGATCCCACTTTCAATATCGCCAGAGTAATCATAGCTATGCTACCGTTGGATAACCATGTTGCTGTATTCGCAATTATAGCGTCAAGAAGCGGGCCGCTGATTGCTTTGAGAAGTTCGTTTTCCCTAATATCGGCTAACTTCTTACTTGCGGAATTGTTATCACCTTGACGTAAATATTCCACTACGGCTGGTGAAAAATAAAGAGGTTTTCTCCTGGCCACGAGATATAATATAATGTGTTTCCCATACACATTCCGCACAATGTCAACTAGATTCTCTTCTAACTCGGATAATATTATCTTCTGCATGAGAACTGTGTCATCTACGCAATCAAAAAACGCCAATAACGTCATGTAACCGTATTTGGACATACAAATCATCTTAATGTTTCCCTTGAGGGCTTTCATGATAATTTTCCTATCTTTGCTAGTACCATGCCATATACATTGCATAGCAACATCCGCACCTATTTTCGTTTGGGACAGAGTTATAATGTAAGATCGTAGCATAACTATTAACTCGCTCCTATCTTCCACTGAACACTCGTAGAAGAATTCCCGTATAATCGTTTGCAGCAGAGTAGAATTGACAAAACCTTTGTTTAAAATTCTAATTAGATTTGCTTTTACGGCAGATAATGTAGCCAGTTTCATATCTGTCGCGGTTTTGAATACATCTGACAATGATTTAACTTCATTATCTTTTTCCAATTTATATATGTCTCCATAAAATTCTTGCTTAAAATGTATCTTCTCGAGACTTGTACACCAAGTAGAGTACGTGAGTTCTATAAGAGAGACCGATACGTTGTGACTCATTAACTTAACAATATTGCCATAAAATGTAGAGATAATATCACGTTTAATTTCTTGCGAGCCATGCTTTAAAATAGTTTTTACACAATTTTTTGCGTATTTAGACTGTAACATTTCCACAATTAATGGCTTTATCTCTTGAAATATTGCTTGTAAAACATGTGACTCACAATTCTTGATCATACATTGAATTACTCTGGAGATGTCGTGTGTAAATATCACTTTGTTGTAATTGTTTTTCATCAAATTGTGTATCGTCTGAGTTAATGCTACACGATCGATAGGCTTGCAATCAGATCTACGTAACTTCTCACTAATCTTTTTAGCCTGAAGGATTTTGTCATATACATGATCGTTATTTAATCTCTTAGCTTTGCGTTGCTCTCTGAGTTTCTTTTTCTCCTTCTTCAGTTGGAGCCAATCGATTTTCTTGATAGCCGTATTATTCTTTTCCAATTTCTTCAGATTTTCCTTTTTTAAGTTCTTTTGATTTTCAGATTTTTGTCTAAACTCTTTTCTTTCCCTTTTCAATTTGAGCAACTTTATCTTCTCAATTGTAGCATTATTCTTTAGCACTTTAGTATCCTTTGCTTTTAAATTTTTCTTTGTTAAAGATGGCTTTGTGCTTTTATCATCTGAAAAATATTTATTATTTTTGTACACATGACTATTTTTAAGTTGTAGTTTTCTTTTTTTATTCTTACCTGTAAATTTATTATTCAGAGGTTTCTCGAATATCACTTTCTTTCTTTTTTTATTATTTCCTGCATTCACATTATTCTCTGCTTTCAGATCATGAGCATCCAAATTCTCTGCTGATCGCTTCATCTTTGACTAGATCTATAAAAACCATCAATATAAGAGTCAAAGTGGATGTTAAATCTTTAAAGTACATGTATCATTTTTCACATTTATTAAAAAAAGTTCAAAAATATCTCTCAAAAGTATTACTTTTATTACTAGGTCTATTTTTTTAGTTGAACTAATAAAAATAGTAACTGCAGTATTTTGAAACTTAAAGTGAAATAGGCACATATGTTAGATATTAAGTGCACAAATAAGTTTTAAAGCGTTTTTTGTGTAACGTATAATTTAAAATTTAAATTTAGAATTCAAATATTTTTGCGCTTTTTTGATGTGGTGATGCTTAATGTGTACTATTAAAAAAAACAATTGACTTCACACAATTGGAAACTTAACCTCAAAATTAAATGGTTTTAAAATGGTGAGCCACAAGCAATTTATTCGACACTGCGTTCGATACGAATTTTATCAAGGAAAAAGCGCTGCTAAAGCATATGAAACAATTTGTACTGTTCTTGGAGACAATGTTGTATCAAAAAGTACGTGTGTCGAGTTTTGGTTTAAGCGATTTAAAGAGGATGATTTTGATGTTGGGCAGACATAGCCTCTTCAGTATCATTTATTCCGGTCAATGCAAAACATCTTGTCCGGTGTACATACACTTTCGATTTGAAGAAGTGCGAATGGGTGGATAATTTTATCGCATCGCGAAAGACGAAACCTTCTTCGCTTCTAAAATTCACAAGCTGCCCAAAAGATGGCTAAAGGTCATAAATAATGACGGGGATTATTTTGATAATTAAGTGTGTTTTCGTTTCTAAATAAATGAATATTAAATTTCATTAAAAACGCTTTAAAACTTATTTGTACACCTAATATTTACTAAAGTGAGAAAGTTCTATAATAGCAAATTCGGTCACTTGTATTTCACTAGAATACTAGATTAATGCATACCAAAAGCTGTTACATAGAAAATTAGCAAAATATTAAAAGCATATAAGAATAATTTAAATAATTAACTACCCAATAATAATGTCAAGTTATTTATATAACAGAATATACATGTATTATTTAAATTTTTATTAATATTGTCAATTATTGTCAACATTGAGTATATATCATGCTATTGTATTTAGGTATTTTATATAAAGCAATCTTTAATGTGCACTAATCCAATGTAATGACCAAAATCTTCAGTTTCCCGATGAGAACACTTACATAGATTCGACGTAGATTCATACACGTGGATTCTACGTGAACCATCGAGTGTATTTATAAAAATAGGAAATAGTAACGTTGAATTCACGTGGATAAATTAACATCGATTTTTACTCTATGCAATCCACGTGGATTATACGTATTGAAATCTATATGGAAATGTCTACATAGAATCCACGTGGATATTATGTGAATAAATTTTTAACCCACGTAGTCCACATAAAACACGTAGATTCCACGCGGATACTATACATTATACATGTTCTCATCGGGTTAATGCAAGAATAAAAATCAGACTTTTGTTTTCAAAAGTATATAATAAACATTATCGTAATTTCAATCTAATTTCGTATAACCTTATTAGGCGGATTAAGGAGGCAATATTAATCTACTAATCGATGGAAACAACATCGATTTAATTTCAATGTGTTTTTCAGTTTTAAACTTACGAAAAATCCTCTTTTTATATTCTCTATCCGATAATATTAATAATTAGAGGAACTCCAGAAACCCCAGCACGGAATCGCAAAGGTAAACGGAATCGATTTTACTTGGCTTTCACCACGTGGCGGTTTGCCTTCTCGTGCGCGTGCGCGACTCGCGTTTCAGTAATTGGTTCGGCGAGTGTCGATTGTCGTTTCGATACCTCGAGAATCGCTCTTCGATAAATCACGTAATCGCGAATTCGCGAGTCACAAAATGCCCTACACATTATTCGAGTCGCTTCGTATTTCTCGCACGATCGACAGTGTCTGAGAGCGAATTTCGCGAGCGAAAAAATTTGTGTCGCACATCGAATGAGCTCGCGGTGCAAATCATAGTGCAACCCATCCGCATTACATTAATCTCGCGTATATCCGGCGCTTCATATTTCACTCGGAACCAGATCGGGACCCTCGCAGATCTCTCACGTCAATTATCCGTTTGAAGTACGCCGAAAGTGCAACTTATGCACGAGCTTGTTTGTCAGGTATGTATATCGTGCTGCATTTAATGCTACATTTTATAACACTTAAATATATTTCAAGTAATATTTAAATATTCTAATTGAAAAAACAATAGTATATTATGCTTATGCCTCTTATATCTTCGAAACGTCAAATACGCGTGACGTCATACCACTCGACAGATCGCGAACAGATAAGGAAAAAGGCGCGGAAATATAAAGAGCACTATAATTTAAATTATTGAATTTTAATTTAAATTGGAGCGTTCTTTGTAGAACATTAATTTGTTATATTTTCATCGATTATTTCGACACGATCGGTGAATGTATGATAAATTAATTTTCTATGAGAAGTGTTCAAATTTTAATTATAATCCAATGTCTACACATTAAAATGATTGTTTATACTTATACATTAAGAGTCAGGGAGGATAAGACTAATTATATTAAAGAATTTTACAACATAGCTGTAAAGTCATGCAAAGCTGCTTTCTCTGCTAAACGTAGCCAATAATTTAAATTTAAATGTGTTGCGGCAATCTGCAACAACACAATAGCTGCTCTTCGTATTAGAGACTTTATAATTGCCTATAATAACACAGTCTGGTCACGAGATGACTTAACTTTTGATTAGCCTGCTTAATAACCCCATTTTTTGTTATTTCCAATAAATAGAATGAATAAAATAGTCTAAAGTCCTAAAAGTTATATAGGAATAAGCATATTTTGTATACTAGGTGATTCATTTTGATTTTAACAGACAAAATTTCAAAAATGGTATAATTTTACCAAAAAACATTTCAAATAAAAGTGATACGATACAGAAGTAGATGTACAATGGTAATGTATACTGTAAACTATATACTTTTATCTGACAATAAATTATATTCTAAAACGTTTTATCCGAGAAAAATTTTACTTGATAAACGCGTTACATGCACTATACATTTCCTAGAAGTAAAATTTTCCTCAAACGGAACGTCTCAGAATGCATCCAAGCAAAGCAACAGGTTATCATGATGTCAAAATGATTCCAAAATGATCATTAAAAGTCATTTTTCAATTTACGATTAATTTTAACGTTATTTTGACGTTGTCGTGACTTGTAGTTCTGCTTGGGTAGCTTGGAAAGTTTTTCAATAAAATTACATATTTTCGAAATATTTGCTTATTAAGATTAAAAAGAATCAATCTATATAAAAAAGGAAACAGTATTACAGTATATACACTCCCTTAATTATTTCACTCTTGCTTTGACGGAATCACTCATGGCTAACATTCAATACGAGGGGAGCGCTTCTTTGACGCTCGAATGATACTCATAGCGCTGATGAGTATCATTTGTTCTCGTTTAACATTAAATAAATAACAAAGACGAAATAATTTCAAGAGTCCTGCGAGTAGCAAATTAGAACGTAGTCAGGGTCATTTGTCGCATCGATTTTTAGCTCCGCCCCTGGTCGGGCGACGAAGGGAGGAACGCGCGCGCGGGAAGCCGCGTCAGATTCCCGAGACAGCCGCCCAAGCTGCCTTGAACAGGCGGCAGCGGTTCGCAGTTGGTCTCTCGTGCCGCGCCTCGGTGTGTATTTTTAACTCGCATCCGATTCACGTTCATCCCGTGTGAAACGACCGAGTCACGCATTCTGGTCCGCGAGTGCTCGCGAGCGAGAGTGTGCCGATAAATTCGTGCAGGCACCTGGCGCGGTATCGAGGAGAAGAATCGGCGCGGAGCAAGTCGATCGATCACGCAACGGGAAGACGAAAGAGAGAGAGTGAGAAGCAAAGTGGGAGGGGGAGGGAGAGAGACAGAGGAATCGGCGCGCAACAGGTGAGAAAACGTGGCGGCTCGCCGCGCAGCGTGGCAGCCGCATCAGCTGATCGCGGCACGCCGCCCGCCGGACTGCGCCGGTCGGCCTGCGAGGGAGCGGCTCGTCTGGCTACTTCGCGCGCGATTCGTGTTTACCCATTTCCCGATATTCGGGAAGCTACGTTTGCTGTATACCGTTGCCAACGAGGATCGCGTTGTGCGGACGTGGCTGTTCGTACCACTTCCCGCGTTTCTGCTCGTAAGCCGCCCGCCGAGACGCGGCGCGTTGTGAGTTCCGTGCGATTGGCTCTACCCTTATCACATGGCTGCGTTCCGCAAATATTTTTCTGCTTCGAGATAAATTCAGAGATAAATCTCGTAGCGAAATTCGATCGCTACGCTGTTAGATATCAAAGGAGCAATGGCAACTCGATCTCTTGAGTCAAATCACATTTGTTGTATTAAATTTTAATTAAAATTTAAATTAATCTGTTTCTGTGGTTATAGTTGCAAAGTAAACGTTTATATTAACGTTGCTTGGTAAATAATAAATTAAATGTGAGTTAAATTTAATATAATTTTATTATTTTAAACTTTTAAATGTGTCCCAACCACGCCAAAATGTAATATTTTAACAAATATGTTATTAATATATGCATCAGTAAATAATAAGCTAAATTTGAGTTAAATTTAACACTCCTTGAGTTTAATTTTCCATTGTGTTTTGATTATATTAATAATATATTGAGTAGGAGCAATGGCGACTTATAGAAATGATTAAAAATAATTCAATTTGAGTATAATTTAACATTATGAATTTAATAGGGAATTCGATTACTTGCACTATTAATAGTGCATGCTGAAATCTGCTATATATGAAACTAACAGAGTTAAATGTAAAAATATATAAATATATTTTGAACAATTAACTAATCTAATTATAATATTGTCTTTAATTAACAGAATGTACATATTATTTCATAACCAAAGTTGATTATATTATACCATACATTTATAGATACTTTAAATATAAAGCAGTCTTTAATATTAAGTATTGTATAAAATTATATATTTATATATATATGAAAACAGTCTATAAAGCCTAACTGATAAAATATTTAATGTCTTTTAAGTTTTTTAATGGAGTACATATATGTATCAATATATACGAGCACATACACACATACACACACACACACACACACACATACACATATATTAGATTTGTAAAGTAAATTTTAAGATTGCGATGTTTTTGTCTTATTATTATATGTATATGTGTGTGTGAATTTTACACATACGCACATGATGTAAATAAAAAGTAATTTACTAAAAGTTCATTTTACATGTATGTGAGCATGCATATATTTCGTTAAAATGATAATATCAATACACTGCATGAATTAAATATGATAATTGATTTTATATACATATAAATACACACATATATATATATATATATATAACATATATATATGGAAAAAAACGATTTTGCTGAAGTATTAAAAACTTTAGCTTAAGATAGGTCTAAAAATAATTGTATTGGACCATCAAAATAATTATGCAGATTGCTCAAGTATGATAAGTAATGTTGCAAAAGACTTTGACATTTTAACAGAAAAACTCGACCACTTTATAGAAATATTTCCTCATGGTCTAACAAAATTATTTTTAGATTTATATATATATATATATATATACATATACGTAGCTTTAGATGTTTTAACAAAATCGTTCTTTCAGTGCAGATATGTATATGTCGTAGCCTTTTGGCGAAATCAGCCTTTTCGGAAAAAGGCTAATCTTTTTGCAAAAAGGCTAAAGTAGAATAATCACCTTTTTGCAAAGCTAGTCTTTTCCTGAAAAAGCTGATTTCGCAAAAAGGCTGCTGCATATATATTTCCTTTTTTAGTTTTAGTTTTTAGCTTAATATTTAATTATACTTATATGGACATATATAATTACATTCAATTTATATAAATTTACTTCTAAAGTAAAATAAGGTTTGTGAATTCATGATTGGTAATCACATATCTCTTAATTATTGAGAGAGACTGTAAAAAATTTATTATTTTAAAATCTCTTTACAGGCTTTAAGAAAAATTAATTAAAATAAATTAATTAATACACGGACTCTTAGTGCAATGTAACAATATAAACAATAAAAGGGCATGTAAGAATCAATTTTTTTTTAAATAATAATACCAATTTTTAATTTGTGTTATTTTAAAAATTGACTCTTATGTATTTTTTTGTTGTTTATATTGTCATTTAGGAAAGTAATAAGCAAAAATTACAATTTGAAAGGTCGATGAGAATAAATCTAATTAAATAAGAGAAATTCTATTTTTCGGTCGAACTAGAACTTATAGAATTAAATATTGTGCTATATGAATTTAAATACCTATATAAAACATATTATACAGTATGTAATATCAAAATAAAAGAATTAATTAAATAAAATGTTTTCAACATAATGGCTAAAGGCTAAATGTTTTAAATTAATTTAACATTAAATTAATTTATCTTTATAATTTTTTAAAAATTACGATTTTATCAGTCTCCGAAAATTACTAATTTATCGTAATTTGCCGAGTAAATTACAGTCAAATTTAATGTCATATTACTATTTTGATTTCATTCGTGATTACCTTTTAAGACCAAAAATAATTTCGATGCGTATATATATATAGATATATATTTTATTTTTTAAACTACGCGTCGAAATTATTTTTGGTCTTGAAAAGCAATCATGAATGGAATCAAAATAGTAATATGGCATTAAATTGACAAGCAATTTATAATTTATTATAATGAGCATCTTTATATATGTTAATGAAAATTTATTAACTTAAACCTATGAATAATTTATTGCCAAAAAATATTATCTTAGTCATTTAAAAGTTAAAAAAGTTTCGGCGCATTGTTTGCAGAATCAGATGTGTATTTAAAAAAAATTCTCGTTTAATTAGTTTAAGAAAATATCTCATTATTATATTATTATTATTTTTGTACCAAACAACAGTTTTATATTTAAAAAAAAGAGACGAATAATTGTGTGTAAAATTTTTATAAGAAAAAACATATAGAATCTAAATATATAATTGCAAAGTATTTAGATTCTATGCTCTTACGAAAATTTTTTATTGAGTTGTCTTTCACCATTTTCAAACAGAATCTACTTCGAAAAAAAACATTCAAGTATGAAACAACGCGTTGACAAATATACACATTGACACATTTATCGTGTCGATAGATTAATAGCGAGAAAATTAACTGTGAATTGATTCTCGCTGATTTATCGCGCGTAGTAAATGAGAACCGAAGCCCCAATGACGAAACAGTACACGTGTGACGCATTGATTGTTTACTTTGATACAAACGCTTTAAAGCGTACGTAAACGATACGTTCATACACGGCGAACACTCGCCAACGTTATACGACCGTCGGTGGTAGATGAAGTAACGCATGTTGGCGTCACTATGTTGTCGCAACGGCGACTATTTCGCCGTTTTTCGTAGAAAGAACACTTGAAGTTTACTATTATATTTTGCCGTTTTTCCCAGAAAAAAGCTTGAAGTTTAGCATTATATATTTTGCTACCGTGAAGTAAGAGGAATTTTTATCGTGTGCGCGTTGCGGTAATGTCAAATAAAGATTTTACATTAACCGACAAATATACTATTTTCTCATTATTACGATACAATTTGCAGATAATCTTTGCGCTAACAATAAGGCATACCGGTGAAATCATCGATATGATCGTCATGAAAACCAACGATCTTTAAGTAAAGAGTACATAACAAATGTAGAAATAATATGCTATTTTATAATAATATAGGTATTATACATACTATATAAAAATTAACATATCAAAAATTCTTTAGACGTTTTGATCTTATATTATCCTTAGCGAATGTTTAGCGAAAAAGCAAACCTCATATGTACTCATTTGTAATGATCAACCATTATTTAATATTAATGTAGTGTGAACTTATAGTATATTATAGAAATTCACAATGTATTGAAATTTTGATTACATTAAAGCCTGCGGGCAACACGATTGTTTACTTTGTTTGTGTTTCAGTAAATTACTAGAATCATAGAGAATACAGAATTTCTAGTAATTTACTAAAATGTAAGCAATTCAGTAGGAAAACAAGCATAGTATGCCCCAGGCTTAACTTAGTATCCAAAAGCCATGAGTGCAAGACATCCATCACGCGGAATTAATAAATTTAAAAGTCAATTTATGTAAAGTTAAAGCTACACTGCAAAAAAAGCTTTCGAAGAAACATTTACTAGATCTTAACACATACTTTTTTAAATAGAATTAAACAGTTACTTACAGTAAATAAATATTTACTGAATGAAACAAAACGATCGTTTACCAAATGAATGATTTTTATAAATAAATATAAAAACATGTTTACATTTAATAAATATTCGCTTGGAGAATTCTCGAAACTATTCAAATAAATATTTATTATAATTTAGTATTTTTTTCAGTGTATTTCTGTTTTTGTTTCTGCTTTATCCTCTATTTCTCGTTTTGTTACATAATTCCGATCTTATTTTATGATAATAAGTCCTTTTTTTTTCTTCTAAACTCGTTTTACGATTTCGTTAGCGTAATTCTTCACGCTCGTACGCTCACGGAATCGCGACGGTCTTCGCACGCGGATCACGTCGCGAACGCGCGGTTCGACTTGATTCGCGTACGTGAAATACTTACGAAAACTCGGAAAGAGCGGGGAATCCTTGAAGCCAGGAATTATGAAGGATGCAACGCACTCTTCCTGCGCAATGAACGTATGTACGTACAATACATGCTCGTGCAAGCGCAAAAGCGTTGTCTTCCTTCTCGTCCGAATCTCCCTTGTCACGAGCTAATCGACGTCGCTTTTGCAATGTTGAACATAATACTGTTCACGAGTAGATTTTCTTGCACTCGATATTGTTTCGGTACACTCATTGATTGGGTTACGTATGTCTCGCAAATAAGAAACAAAAATAATGAAATACGATGCGAACGCAATTTGCAATTTTGACGATCCGTTAATCGCTGCCGATATTATTATATTTTAAAGCGACAGGCATAATATTGATTATTTGTTAAAAAATAAAACCGATTATATTGGATAGACGCGATTTTAAATCAATTTTGTTTTTCAACTATAGTACAATTGAGGTGTAGATAATCTTGCCTATCATTTTTCTTGTCTATCTTTCTTATCGATTTTAAAAACTAAACGTAACTTAATTATTTGAAATAATCGATTATTCATCGATTATATCCATCATTAATTCTAACAATAATAAGTCGTTTCTGGATTTTAAACTTTAATTTTTACAACGAATTCTTTATACATAAGCTGTAGTTTGACCTTTGTGTTGATTGCAAATTGCGAAATTGAAATTCCGCAGCATAATTCTTCGACTCTGCGAAGCGATTGAATGTGTGAAAGGATATTCTTAAGATAATCTTTTAAATGAAATAACGTCATTGTTTACTTCAATGACTAATTTAAAGAGCAAAGTTTGATTTTCCAAAGTTCTTACTCTTGAGATTGCATCACCAAAACGTTTTCGTTAAATATAATTGATTTGCAACAAAGATAATATGCATATTCTTAAAAGGAAAGCCATGTAATTTTTAAAACATGAAATTATTGAATTTTATTGGTATCCATTTTTCCTTCCGTGATGTCAATTGATTCCCTATAGCTGTGTGCGCTCTATTTATTTAGTTGCTGTCAATGCAAAGTGGGAGTCGTACAACTTGAATATTAATAACGCTGTAGTTTTATTCGTTAATTTTATATTGATTTGTTTGAGAGACGGAATTTCCAGTATGTATAACGTTTTATTTCTTCCTTTTATTTCCTGTTTTTTTAGAAATCTTATTATTGTATATTTTATGTTTGCTACCTATAGATAACTAGTAATTAAATAGCAATTTAACAGAATGAGATTTCAAAATAATAAATTTTTATAAGCAATAATTAAGAAGAATATGACTACTAATTATGAAATCAAACCTTATTTTTCTTTATGAATAGAATTATGTAACATAAATATAATTATATCTACATAAAGCCACAGGCTGAAAATTAAACTAAAGAAAGTATACGTAATTGCATGCAAAGGATTTTGTTGAAGCATGTAAAAAATTAACCAACTGTAGATCTAATAATTAGATTAGCTGTAGAAGATAATTTTTTGGATCATTGTAATAATTATATAAAATGCTCAAACTAATTGGTAGAATGCTAAACCTTTTTGTGTAGCATTTCTCATTGTGCTTGAAATTCCTACGCAACTACAGTATTTTGATGGCCCATCAAAATTATTATTATTTACAGATCTGTATTTACATAGTAAATTAGATACTTCAACTAAATCGTTTTTTCTATGTGTAAAAATAAACAAATTTAATAAATATAAATAAATATATATATATTAATCCGTATGATATAGGGGAGAATATCCTAAATATCGGACCGTGTTCCAAATCGGATCTTTTTAATTTAAATAAATACGGTTAAGCAGATTTGCGTGCTATTTATAATAAAAAAGTAAAGTTCTTATAAGACATCAAACAGTAGTTTGGCAGTATTCTATCATAGCGTTCATAGAATAGACGCAAATATGTATTTTCGGCTATCATGCAAAAATTATTTTAAAAAAGAAAATCCTTGTAAATCATTATTTAAAAGATGTTAAAAATTTGAACGGTAATTGATTTAAGATAATTAAAGAGTGTAGAATTAAAAAATATCAAGAGTTTTGTGATTACTTTTGCGGTTTATTGTAAAATTTGTTCCAATAATTTGAAAGAACCCGTGTCCAAATCGGATTTGTACAAAAAACACTAAAAAGACGAGTAAGCCAGCTAATTCATCGAAGAAAGAAGGTTCGCCACAACCTGGTGATCGACCGACCAGATCTGATCTAAGAGACACTAAATCAATAAAATATCATGTGATAAAATATTTTATCTTTGAGTCTTAAATTGCTCATTTTTGCTCACTGCTAACAAAAATTAATTAAAATATTTAAAAATTTTATGTAAAAGTTTATAAAAATAGAAGAGGTCCGATTTGGAACCATGAGTTCTAAATCGGACCGGAAAATGCATTTTTACATTTTCCATTATATTATAGTTCGGCACAGATCAGAAATACGTCAAAATGATCCGAAGCAAAAATGAAGGAAATTAAATGATCTTTCAAATGGCACCATTGCTGGTTTTATGATCGGACTTTATTTACGCCTTATAGAGAACAAAAACTATAAATATGTCCGATTTAGACCACTCTCCCCTAATATCTAAATAGAAATAGTATAAATTATTGTAATTTTACAGTGGGGCAATTCTCTTTTGCAAAACTTTGTATCGTTACAGAGAGAAAGAAAGAGACTGCGGAAATTTAAAAAATAGTTCTACAATAAGATTGGTTGAATTTTGTAAATTATTAGAAAAACAGAAATTGTATGTGCATGAAAATGATATGAACAGAAATAAAGTATCGTTTTTTTTGCTAAATTTTGAAACGTTTGGTGATTTCAATAGTTACGCGAACCAGATCAAAGTTCAACTGAATAAATTGAAGTAAAGATCGTGTCAGTTTGCTGTTTTTCTGTTACCTGTAGTCCGTATGATAAGAAGCGTGATAAAAAAAGAAAATAAAAAACAGCGCATAAAATAAACAAGTATAATAACGTCTTACGATAAGATTATTTATAAAAATATAAAATTATCACGATAACTTTTTGTCGCATTTTCTTCAGATAGTATAATCGTGCTAAACTTTGCATTGATATTAGCGGGAACGTGAAGAACTCACGTTCTTGTCGGTCGAACTTAGATAATTTATCTGGAACTTTTGTCGCAGTTATTTAAATTTTGATTATGATAATCGAATTGTGATGATAAGAATTGCAATTCTTTGCATAACAAGATACTTCCTGGTTTCCGTGTAAGATTTAATGTGTGTGAACAACTTTGTTGATCCGTTATCATTTATAAACCGATTTTTTTTCCATGAGTTGTAATTTGAAGAAAGATTAAGATACAATGTTGTTTCTATACAATGCTTTTTACAACGGTTTTTATGATGAGTGTTACGATGTTACATGGGTGATTTCAAAGAATCGATCAAAAAGCTTTTTTTTTTTTTTTTTATTAAAAATTCTTATTTACTTTAATTTTTATGTAAAATGCCTTAATATTATGTCATATTTTGTTGGAACAATATGCTATTAAAATTTGGTTATATCACACATACATCTCAAAAATTCAATTTTTATTTCGGAGAAAATCATCTGTACATATATTAGATACATGATATCATATGTTTCAATATATCGTATGTATTAACATATTCCGTTGTATATTTATACAATATATTTAATGGAAAAAATTAATTTCCTTAAAAAATTATAAAGAAAATACAAAAAAATATTATTAAAAAGGACGGTTCTACTGAAGTGTCTAAAAATTTAGTAAGATACAGATTTAAAAATAATTTTGATGGATCATCGAAATAATTACAAAATAATTATGTAGAACAATCAAACTATAGTTGCTTGGATGTCAAAACTTTTTGCAGCATTGTTTATTATGCCTGAGATTTCTATGCAACCGAAACATCATTACTTTTTTTTTTGCTGACGTATTTTACAGATAATAATATGCGACATGTGTTTCGCGAAAAAATTTGAGATTTTTTCTGATTCACACTTATATGCAAAATAAAAACGTCGAACATACAAACATCTATAATTATTATATAATATAATCGAAACCATTAGTCGTACAAACAGAATGCAAGAAATTGATTTAAAAAATCTTAAATTGTTCCATGGGGATGAATTATTTTTAATTTATCATTTTCATGTAAATAAAATAATTTTTTATTTGTTTATAATTTTTATTAACATTTTTCAACTCACCAATTTAAATTTTATAAAAATATCATCATATTCCCACTTCAATTAGGTATGAGGTAACTCGCGGAATCGCGCCGTCATGCTGCAGAATTTTTTAATATACAGTCCATTCGAGTTCCATTTTGAAATTTTCAGGATTACTTCATAATTAAAGTGGGAATATTTTTGATGATATTTTTACAAAATTGTTAAATTGGTGAGTCGAAAAATGTTAATAAAAATTATAAACAAATGGAAAATTATTTCTTTATATGAAAATGATACATTAAAAATAACTTATCCATGGAACAATTTAAAATCTTGAAAATCAATTATTTTTATTTGACTAATAGTTTCGACAATATACGAGTATATATAATATTGCAAGTTCGCATGAGCGACGCTTTTTATAAATTTCTGTAAATTATAAGCGTGAATAACATAAAGAAATCTCAAATTTTTATGTGTAGAACACAGAAAATTAAAAAAAAAATGATGTTTCAAGTATCCGGTTCGATATGAAATGCTGTTATATACATACATATAATAGTGGCAATTAAGACGTTTTTTTCGGTCTTCAATCGGATTAATTTCCGTTCCTTATCTATTACAATTCGGTTTCGAATTGCTTGTCAAAAAATCTTCAATTAACACCGACTACCTCAACAGATATAGAATGATACTTTGTACGGCACGTTTGCGAAATTGTGCAACGGACGTAATCGTACTGTATTCTTCGAGCTTCGCCAATTGTTCGTACAGCAACTCGATATTACTAGGCCAAGGCCGTTAACGTGTGCAAAATGACGCGCCATGCTGATCTACATCCCGTGTTTTGAGGTAGGATCGTCGACCCCCTATTTGCTATCTTCTATTTTTTATTGACCTTCACTGTGTTCTTTAATCGTCTGCTATCCGTTAGAGAAATTTTGCACTTTCGTAACATCTAACAAAGAAGTACATACCAGCACGTGTTAGCTTTGAGCAAAAAAAACTCTTGTACCTTGAGAATAACATAGAGTAAAGCTAGAACAGTTGGTTGAAAGAGAGGAAAACCGGTATACATTTGTAGTAAAATGTTGAAGAAATAAGATGTTAGAGTCACACGCGTGAGATAGAACAGAGAAATCATTGTGAGCCGAGATGGCCGAGAACGCACTTGTTTCTATTGAATTTTTTCATAATCTTTACTGATTACACTCTCAATTGAACTTTTTACAACTATTTTATTGATTTGAATATCAATGATTCGTGTTAACTGCACTACGGTTTTTGTACCTCTGAAGAAGACTCAATCCAGTCGAAACATGTCAAGTTTTGGACTTCCGCAGTATTTTATTGGAATATCATTTTTTGGTCCTTGGAAATATTTTAATACAGTTCTTAGTTTTTATTGAAATATTTTTTAAATAAAATAAACATCTGCGTTCACATACATACACTGGTATACGTTATAAGTGATGACTTTGTAAGTTTAATCGAATATAAAAAGTCTTTTACATATTAAATGTAACTATTTCATACTTAATTTTGTGATTAAATATTATTTTAGAGAGGTTTTTGATCTTTGGAGTAAAATGGTCTTGTCATCTTTAGTTATAGAGATATAAGCTATTTTTCTGATACGCTCTTGTACCTTGAAACATAAATACGTGCTATGTGCTTTAGAATATTCCCTTTGTCTCGTGACATTTTACATATTTATTATTTTATATATTTAAAAAATAGTTTTTAAAAATTTTTTTTAATTTTTTTTAATTCAAATCGTTCAATCTAGAAGTAAAAGGAAATTTCTAAAAGATTTAAAAATCGATAAAATACATTAGTCGATAATGTGTCAAATTTAGATTATTATTATTTACTATATAATATGAATATAAATATAATATATAATAAATGCAAACAGTCTAACTCGATCTTATAATTCTGTGTGAATGTATATAATACTACTATCACGTACGTATAGTGCTGTAAACGCGCCGAAATAATTTTTTATCTTAAAGTGTAAATTTTACTGAGCTCCGTAGTAATATCACGAGTAGTTAAATTGACAAATAATTTAACAATTCGATGCTCTTATGCATCTTACAATTAGAACAAATTGTTAAATTACTTGTTAATTTAACTTGTGATATTATTGAGGTAGTTTAGTGGAATTTGCGTTTCAAGATCGAAAAATAATTTCGATGCGCAGTTAAAGGATTACATATATAGTACATAAATTTACACAAAATTATAAAAGCACTTAAGATCCAGCTAGATTATTTGAGGCATATGTTTTTTATAGATTGTGTTCTCACAAATTCAGAGTCTTTTGAAATTTAATATTTATTATATCTATATATATAGTTTAGTTGTTTACTTTGAAACTAAGCGATTTAATTATATAGATGAATTATTAAGATTGTTTTTTAATCACATGTTTTGTGTTAAAATAATACATTTGGAAGTTAAAATAACAAGATATCACTAAAAAAACTGGTTATATTTTAATAAACAGTAAAATTTATCAAAGTTACATATATCTAAAAAATGGTAATTTGTGTATATTATTTTACCTTTTAAAAACTTTTCGTGTAATTTACATTATTCTGATTTTACATACAATACATCATTACGCGAATGAAGGCCACATAGTTGCAAATCAAATGTGAAATCCTTTGTTTTAAATAATGCAAAACAGGAAATTCCGTTTTGAGTATTTTGCAAGATTGATTATGGTTAGGCTGTGAATACTTTTTTAATTAATTAAATAGCAATATTTGTAACGCTAATTCAAACAAGTAAATTAATATTTGACCTATTGCAATGTACTATGTTAATAGAAATGTTTGCTTCTACATATTTAATTTATAATTTGACACTATGACAAATTGAAATAATTTTCGTTTAAATTTGTTCTTTTTTAATTATAATATATTCTTATTATTTTATTATAATTTAATTATTAATTAGATCTTTGTGTATCACGAATTTTCGTGAAATGAAGCAACCTTAATTATAGAAGTAACGGTGGAGGAAGTATGGCTAGCTCCTAGAAAGAGTAGGGACAGGGGCCATAACTCTCCAAATTTTTTAGGATAAAACTAATTACAAAATAATTACAAATTTACAATACAATAAGATAATTTAAAAATTCATGAATATTTACAAAAAAGAATATTTATAATAAATGTTAATGAATATTTATAAAAAATTAATTTGGTCAAGAAAAAGAATTAGAGATAGAAGTTCTGAAAAGATTTTCTGAAAATCCAAGATAGCTACTGTTATAAATGTAAGTTTTTTTAATTCGAAGAATCAGTTTACTATTTTGTAAGAAAAATAAAGTAAATTAAATTAAATTATTAAATTAAATATGTATAATTTACTTCTAATACAATGAATTCAAAATAAGATAAAATGAAGGAAGCACAGTAATCTATTCAACTCGACTACACTCTTTTCCCGAAAGAGACACATATATTTAATTTTGTTAATTTACTTTATTTTTTCTTATAAAATTATAAACTAATACATATATAAGTATACCTATAACAAAAATCTCAATTTTGGCTTCCTCCTCCTCTAAACAAAATTCTAGTTATGCCTATAATCTCCTCGCCCCGCGCCCTGATGAAGTGAACGGCATGGTTCACAAAACGTTGGTATCAATAATAAAGAAAGACACGGCGATAACCCGCAAATCTTCTGGTATAATTGAAGTTATAAAACAATTATAACTCAAATTATGAGCGAATAATAATTGTAAATTATTTTAATATGAAAATAATGTAATAACCTTATTAATCTTTTCTCAAGCAAAAAGTCATCAAATGATTTTCCAAATAAATATTAATAGTTGATTTTCGATCATCAGTTATGATTCAATTTATGTCATTTTGATATTATCTTGATTTCTTGTTTTATTGGATTTACTTATATTTAAATAATTGTATTATATATTAAATTTATAAATCGACAGATATGTTATTTTTTCTTATGATAATAAAAATTGTTTATTTTGCAATTTAGTTTTTAGTGGATGACTGCGCGTATACAAAAATGATGTACGTAATCATATAAGAACCTATTAACTATACATGAAGCATTAAACAATAATGTATAAGAGATGTCTAATAAATTGTGTTTTTTTTTTGCGAATGTTCCATTTTTATATACAAATAATTTTGCAAAATTGATTATACCATGGCAATCACACTCGGCAATGTTCTATTTAATGATGGCCTAGCAGTAGACGTCAATCGATTAGCGCATCCATTGTTTATGCGTTACGTAAAAACGTCATGCAACATTGATCGCTTCCTGAATATAATTGTACGGTCGTTCAGCCGTCGTTACTTCGACGCTATTATTTTTCTCAGATCGCAAAAGTCGCTTACAAAATTAAAGTTAAGAAAGCAAAGTGTTGCGCTAAATATTGTCGGTGTAATGTTCCGATGCGTCGAAAGAACGTGGACACAGAACGCGACAACCTGTCTCAGGTTAAAGACTTTTATCAGGATTGTTTACAAGATATATGGATTCTTGAAATTAATAAACAAGACGATTCTCAAAATTGAGATACGCTGAAAAATTTGGTAGCTGGTTCTTTGTGGACTATATCTAATTTATTTAAATGAAAGGAACGCTATTTCTCTACAGGAGAGATATACTGTAATATTTTTTGCTCCTTCACGGGCCAGCACGATTGCCTTTTTCTGGCATGATTGATGTTATGTGTATATACTGTAGAGAAAAGCCCCCAAAAAGCTGACACAGATCTTATAAAAAGACTGTATCCCCTTATTTCTTGAAAACTAACTGTTACACTCTATTAATGCTGATATAAACTTGATCTGTATAGATGATTAAAGATGTAAAATCTCATAATATTCATATATTTGTGATTTGTTTTTATACAGCTAAAGATAAATTTTACAATCGGGAAAATAAATTTGTTACGATTTTTTAAATAAATTGCATAATTTAAATAATAGTTAATTAAAATAATTATTGTACAATAATAGATGGGCAGTGAGAGTCAATCCGCAAGTTAAAAATTTTGCGTATGAATTATAATATATTTACAAAATTCCTTACATGATTCGAACGTTTCGACTCAATTCAAGTTATCTTCAGCACAAATACAGTACAAATGTGACTCCACTAATTGTCCCACATCCTTGCAGGCAGGGTACATTGTATCCTGATTCCCATATCTGTATGTTCATTACCGTAATCTAAAACTACAAGACTATAGTCCAAAAACTCAAGACCTCATTGCATCCAAGAAACATAAGTAACCAATTTTTTAATAATACACATCGGAACTATAAAATTAATGTATACGTATATATAGATATTCGAAATGTGACATTAGAACAAAGAGCCATAATTTAATACGTTGTGAGTTACAAAATTATAAATCATTTTATGATTTATAATTTTTCAATAATACACATTGAAACTATAAAATTAACGTGGATATTTGAAATGTAATAACGGAACAAAGAGCCATAATTTAATGCGTCTAAACGTTGTGAGTTACAAAATTATAAATCATTTTATAATGATTAATAATTTTGTAACTCACAATGTTTATAGACGTATTAAATTATGGCTCTTTGTTCTATTGTCATATTTCGAATATCTACATTAATTTTATAGTTCCGATATGTATTATTGAAAAATTGATTACGTTTCTTGGATGCAGTGGGGTATTGTAGTTTTTGGACTATTAGATAGTAATGAACGTATATATATGAGAATCAGAATACGATGTGCACTGCTTCCAAGGATGTGAGACAATCAGTGGATTCATATTCGTACTGTATTGTAATTTGCGCTGAAGATAACTCGAATTGAGTCGAACCGTTTTTCGAGTAAGATAAAGAATATTGTAAATATATTATAATTTATACGCAAAATTTTTAACTTGCGATTTGACTCTCACTTGCCCGTCTATTATTGTATATAATTATTTTAATTGATTAATTTTTAAATCTTGAGAGTCCGATAATTTGTTTTTAAATAATAATGGCTACATTATTGATAATAATATTACATTGTTTTTCATATTTGTAGTTTTTTAAATCAGTTTTATTTATACTTTTTTCTTTCTTATTTTTTTATAATATGGTTTTAAATATAAGATTGAGGTAAACCGGTACATTTATCTGTAAGACAGATCATAAACTAACTTAATCTTTGTAGTGTCAAAGCTGAAAGCAATCGAATATTTATACGAAATCTCTCAAAAAGAAAACTATAGCGTTACGTGTTTGCAAAACGGCATAAAGTATGTAAATAAACGAACAAAAAACGTTTTATAGAAGTGAAAAGATCACGGTCTAGAAATTTATATTTATATTAATTTGTATTTTGTACAGATATTGTATAAGATATCTTGTACAGATATTGTATAAGATATCTTGTATAGATGATTTCTACGAAAGAAAAAGAATGGGAATATATTACTACCTATTGTTCTGAGGCTCATTTTATCAGACGCTTCTTTTTGCTTATCTTACGCGAAAAGGTTAATTGTTTATAAAAGCGGAAAACTTTTTGTTAAAAAAAAACAAACAAGCTTGAGTTAATAAAAAGTATCAGTTAATAAAAAGTATAAGGTAATAAAAAAATAAATATTTCTCACATTTATCTTTTTATTAATTGAAGCTTATTTGTGTTTTTAACAAAAACTTTTTTGCTTTTTAAATGATTGTTGAAATTCTGATCGATTTCTATATACATATATAATATATATCGGGGACCTTTTTGCAATTGCGAAACCGTGATCTTTCCACTTCAGTAGCAAAGATACCTGCTATTAAAAAACAATCCATGTACAATATTTTTGTATGGAAATTATTTAGTTACGGAAAATTACTCAATTCTAACTGATTACTTTTTTCAAATTTTTTTAAATAAAAATACACAGAGAGAATAAATTTGCTATGTACGCTAATACCTGTATCTTAACGGCAAATTCCATTTGCAAATATAGAGATCGCAAATAAATTGCAGGTGTAACATTTTTTTTTATACTCATTACAAAAATTATTTGTAACGTATACAAAATATTTGTTAAATATACAAATTTGTTTGCTACAAACAACAAATTAATTCGATAATTAAATTTTACAATCTCTTTACGTTTATATAACAAAATTATTTTTTTTAGTGATACATATTAATGGTAAAATAAATGTGAAAGTACTATTTTCATGCAAAAATAACTTATACTTTTAAATTTAAGCGGTGTATTTTTACAACGTATAACGATAAAAAAAATAGTTTTATAGAAAAAAAAGTTACATTTATTGTGATTTTACTATACGATTACTGTGTTCAATCAGAATCTGTATAACTCGATGTACCAAAAAAACAATAGGCAAGTTCAAGTTGACAAAGCGGTTAGGTCTGTTCGCTGAGCAATTAGACATGATTGATTGGTTCTATCATTCGCTTTAGTTTTACATTTTGTATGTAAAATTCAATGGAATCCCGAAAATACATATGTATTGAATTGAAATTAATATAATGTGTAATTTTCCATGTAGGCTGCAATATTACAGATGATTAGGTATATTAGATCGGACAAATCTCAATATATTCATGTAATTTTATATAAATATTTTTTTTAGTAATATATAAATGGAATGAAATGCAAATATGTTGAAAATTTATAAACTTGTCAAGGCTTCAACAAATTATTCAGATTGTTTTGCAAATTTACAATTGCAAAATTGCTGAAAACGATTATTGTTCAAGGATAGTGAATCACGGAGTAGGAAATCACATTAATCTTATAAGCTGATCTTATCGGAATTTCTTACTTCGTGTCATTGAACTTCATTTGGCCTTCAGCGGGATATCCGGTCCTTCCCTGGAAAGTCCAAACTCAAAATAGCATCTCCACGCCAAGCGACGTTTAGAAACAAACTACTTATGCTTTATGAACGTGTTCTTACCGTATGCAAGTACGGTGAGATGCATAGATTTAAAATTGATTATTCAGAGTTGAGACAGAATTGCTTATTAATTTAATCTGTATATTTTAATTCTTTTTCGATCTTTTAATTTATTCACATTGCCAGTCATTATATGCGGAAAGAATTTGCGGAAACGATTAAAAAGTTTAAATGAATACAGGTTTGAAAGCAACTTGGTCCATCAAAACAACTATATAAGAAATTCAAAATGAATAATGCTGCAAAAGCTTAGATATTCTGTCAATCATTTTGAACGTTCTACATCAATATTTTGATAGTCTAATTAAAATTATTTTTACGTCTAGCTTTAAATATTTCAGTAAAATCGTTTTTGTTTTTTCGTGCATTAACATATTTGATATATTTTTCTCTTTCTATTTGTATTTTAATTACGACATATACACTGAGAAAGATTTGTTAAATTTTAATAAATATTTCTTTAGATATATATATATAGGTCTAGCGAAATATTTACTTACGGTAAATAAATATTTAGATAAATGAAAAAAATTGTTGAATCAAGTGGTTCTTGGATATAATAAATATGTATTTACATTTATTAAATATTCCGTTAGGATTATTCAAAAAAATATTTATTAAAATTCAGTAAATTTTTTCACAGTGTAGTATCATTATTTAAATGTTTATACGATAAAATAACATATTATTAGATTTCAGCACAAGAGTAAATAATTGTGTTTAATTATAACAAATGATATTCTATTCTTTAAACGATTATGCTACAAAATAGGTCCTACATAGAATAAATAAAAATAAGACACCTGTTTGAAGTTCTTGAATGAGATTTTTAATAATTTGATCGTAGCTTATCTCCATAACTCTCTTTTTCAAATATTATTTTTTATATATTTTGGCTCTTTGTATGTAGATCCATGACTAATAATTATCTCGTTCACAAGTCAGACAGAAGTGGCAAGTATCTTATGAAAGTATAAAAAGGTTTTTGATAAATGTTTCTTTGTCGAACAGTTGCTTTTCTCATTTATAATCTTTTACTAGAGAATAATGATGTATGAAGGTTGAGTCCAATTAAGGCGAAAATGAAATCACATTTGTGAAAAAAAGATTTTTTTAGAGCTAATTTGTAACTGTACTGAATTAATAGTACATGGGCAATTTGTTGAGTCAATGACTATCTTTTACTTCTTTAAAACTAAAATTCGATAGATTTTTTTAACGTAGTCGGCTTTTAAAAAATTCCTGACTTATCGAACTACTCATGTACATTACTCGATTAATTCTGATTGATGTAAAAAAGCGGCTGGTACGTGTTTCTGATAATTATTTGCTTTTTAATATAGGTATGACATCTTATGCATTGGATAAACGAAAAGCTAACAAGCTGGTCGTAAGCGATTCTATGTAAAATTCGTGTAATTTTCCACGAACCATCCAACGTATCGTGACGACATTTTCCTTTTTAGTATTCACACGATAAATAAGATTATTCGACATATAATTGTATTTACCCAAATACTCTATATGACTGGATCAAAGATCACGAGCAGCTACGTTAAAAATGCGGACTGAGTGTTTGCACGTCGCGAAGCGTCTGACGTGACATGACATAATCTTTCCGGACATCCGCAGTGTCATGTCAGGTTTGCCACGTTAAGACTGAGCATCCGAGCTGGTGCAGGCGAACGATCATGAATGAACATGAATGAATGTAGAGTGTTTTTTTTGGCCTACTAAAACAAAGTTAAATCTAATTAAGGCGCTTTCAGCCGGTATGGCCAACATATACTAACTTTAACAAATTTTATACACTTACGTGAGTTATCCGATAAGTCCGTACAAAGTCTAAAATATGGCACCACCAGTATCGAGATTATTTTTAACATTCGGTAACTTTTGAAGGGTCACACACCAAATTTCAATGAGATAGATCTATTACTCTGTGTTTGGCGTTTATTTGAATTGATCAAGTACAATGCGATTTACACTATGAAATCCAAATTCGAAGATTAGAGGGATGCGGAAGGACTTTGTAGCGCAAATCGAATTTTGCGGTCATATTGCGAAATTCTTTCTGGTCCACTTTTCGCAAACCACGGTACTTGAAAAAAATTTTCTAGCAAATTAAAATTCTTAGCTTTAAAGAAGTTTAATTAGCGTATCACACATATAGTGTTGGAAAATCAATTAAACAATTAAATGCAAGCAGTGTTAACAATTTAACATCAATAGTAAGTTACATTACTATGTTAAATTGCTATCTCAACAAAATATTCGACGGTTTTTGAATCAGGACAAAAATATAAAAAATCAAAATATTTATAAAAACATCATGGGAAATCTTGTAATGTTGTCTATAAAAATCAAGGAAATGTTATGGAATTTTACGGTGAGGAATCTGCGGCAGCTGCAAAAGATGAGATGTGTTCCTCTCGACGCGAATTTAGGCTCGTTCGTGCTCGCAGCACATCGAATTGACCGCGTTCGTTTGCGTTCGTTCGCACTCCTTAGTCCGACTCCGCCTTTTAGGTATCATCGTCTGGTCGTCGTGCTGACGTCATATGGCGAACGCCGCGACGACGACGCGACGTCAGGAGCCGTATGCAGGTGAACCACAATCTCGACGTGCACGACGAGATCCGGAGGACGCGAGTGGGAAGGAGGGAAAAACAAGAAGAGAGAGAGAGAGAGAGAGATGGAGCGAAAGGGAGGCGGGAGAAGGGACCAATATGGCGAATCGGTTAAAAGCTATGCACCGGCGTTACGTCCACCAGTCCGCGAGTTGGCACGACGGCAGTGCGTTCGTCGCTTCGATATCGACACGGTCGATAACGCTCCTCTTTTCCTTTTTTTTCTTCCCTTTTTTCTAATTTCTTTTTTTTTTATCGTTTTCTCCCGAAACCTCGACGGAAAAAGAAATCTAACGCTCGCGTGCAGAAGGCCGAAGTAGCGCAGATCTGCGATTTTTCGCGCAAAATTATCGCAAAATATCTTCATCATCATCGTGCTGATCCTTTTCGAAAACGAAAGTTGAGAGAACGGTCAAGAGTGACGATTGATCGGAGATAGAAGAGGAAGAATAAGAAAAAAGAAAAAGGGAAGACCATTTTCGCTTTCGTTGGAGTGTCACGATTGTAGTGTGTGTTACGATTTTTGGACGAACGTTGATCAATTGAGACGTAATCAACGCGTGATAATTAGTAAGTATTGTGAGATATTTTCTCAATACTGTTGATATATTAATCCCTTGATGTTAATCCGGTTTCATCAATGTCTAATGACAGTAATAATAGTAATCAAATTAATTATTTAAATGGTTTAAAGAAAATAATAATATGATTAAGATTAGAGAGAGAAATATATATAAAATTATTATATGATTTTTTATTATTACATCGATACGAAGAAATATTAGTGCTAAACAGTTGATATTAGATAAGTGATATTATAACAATGTAATGAAATAATATAACTATTTATGAAATTGATCGTGTTGATGTTTCTTATATTATGTCAATTTTTATGTTATGTCATATCATAAGAAAGAAAATTGCATAGGTCTTTCTATGAAAACATTATCTTCTTTATTGATGAAACTGGACATTAAGAGGTTAGTGCAATATTGGTGTGATCAATTTTTGATGATATAGATACCGAGAAAATATTATTTGTTTCTGCTGTAAATCGAGATACGAATCCATTGCAATTGTATTGATCTACATGTCTTCGTTATTGGTAGTCAGTAAAAAAAATTCTATAGAATTGGATTTCAATGCTCGTGAGGTCGTAAATTGAATTGAAATATCGAAATAGTTTCGAGAACAGAGTGGCTGACTAACGCACGACTGGACGTCTTAATTATTTTCAATCAATCATCAATCAATCACTCGGGTATCGTTCGAGAAAACCATACAAAATACATCTTCCTTCCTTTCTTCTTACCTTCCTTACTTCCTTCCTTCCTTTCTTCTTACCGCACCTCTTCTCTTATGATTCACGAGCGCGCGATTTAAGTTCAATTCACGTTCCACTCGTTCGCAACATACTCGTGGGAGCATTTAATGAACGTATTTATAGTCGTTAAACCATCCTTATGTATTGAAAGAAGCCTTGAGTCAATGCTTCTCGATGCGAGCCGCGTCGTCGCGCTTCTCTGCGTTTATTTCGCTGTGCGATTAGCAAGCTGGCGGATGATCGCTCATACACAACAAGTCGACAGTTCGACGCCGCAAATGCGTCAGCGGGGGATTCCGCATGATTATTACGATCACCACCCGGCGATCTGCCCGTGAGCGGAAAACCGGAAAGTCGATGGCGTTTCTTTAACTTTTACGCACCTTAGTGCGAAACAAATATACCAGTTGTGAATTTTTTAATGCTCGTTAAAGTATTCCATCCTTATTCGCATATCTGTTTCTTTATCTTTTTTTTACGTGACAATGATAAAACCTGTTACCTTTTAATTGTCGACAATTATTGAACCACAAGAAGAAAAAACCGTTTTACTGAAGTATTTAAAAATATAGCTACACATATCAAAAAATTTTGTTGGACTGTCAGAATTAATTATGTATGTAGGACGTTCAAACTGGATTTGTTGGAGTATTAAAACTCTTGAAAGCATTAATCATGCTTGAATTTCCTACATAATTATTTTGATGGTTCAACAAAATTATTTTTTAGTTTGCATATATTATACCTAAATTTTCAGATATTTTTAGCAAAAGTCATTTTCGAACAGTGTAGCCGTCGAATATTAGACTGTACGAAGGTTTGAATTTTTTCTTGCTCTCTTTCTCTTCCTTTTCTTTTTCGTTTCTTTCTTACACTCTCTCGCTCTTTTGATATGAAAAATGCATATTCTATTTATTTGTAAGGACATGTGATTGAATCATATTATCGTGTAATCACAAATCATGTCTCTTGTTTACGGCTCTAAATGATACAATTCCGAAACAAAATGATGGAGCTTCCATAACAAAATCCCGTCACTGTCGTATGCAATATATGTATATATTGCCGCGCGCGATTTATATTATATAACATGACGCAACGCATAATAGTGTGGTAAGATTAATTATCGCACAATAAGTGACACGTAACACGTTGTCTTGAGTGGAATGCCACGATCGAAATTTCAGTGTTATTCCTCATGATGCATCGTTTGCGCCAAAAGAAGGAAATTTTTTCTTGCGCTTTTTTTGGACGAGATTGGTATTTCCCAGCGTTTTAATGGAGTAAAACGAAAAAAAGATTTGATATATCTACAAATCTTATTTTAATATTCCAAAATTTATCGCGGTTTAAATATTATTGTTTATATGTAATTGACATTGAAGGAATTATCACAATTCAAGAAATGTTAATTTACTGCTGTAAGTGGCTCGCCTAATGATAAAATAAATTTATCATCTATATAGGATAACACATTATGAATGTAATTTCATTTTTCCTGTTGTTTTAACGTAGTAGTTTTTTTTTATTGCACAGAAGTCATTAGATCTATGAAAAAATGTGGAATCGCATAAGGACTTGTTTGAATAATAATTTTTACGATGTATTATGACATGATAATTATGTGTCTGTATATATTATTAAAGTTTAATATCACGTCGTTGTCTAGTATTACGATTTACTGTTGTTTTTTGAAATACAGTTAATTTTAAGTTAGCCATTTTCAATCTCAATGAAATATATTATTCCCGATAAAAAAATGTTTCTATGATGACTCCGCACTTCTTCCTTTTTGACGAGAATTATGAGATTCATTTTTCAGCGTCGAATTCTTTAACTCCTTTAGATCTAATTTTATTGGAACCATATTATCCGAAAAGAAATTTTTTAGTTTAATTTAAGGTCACTTTCTTTAATAAATAATTATATTAAACAATTAATTTTTTAAATTTTGACTATTTTTTACGCTTGTGCGTGCGACGTATTTTTTATGTACATAAAAAAATTTAAACTTTTATAGCTCAATTTGAGGATTACACTATTCAAAAGTAACTTCTTGCTGGAACCTATAAAAATTCATACAAATCTAATGATAATTTTGTTGGACGTCATTTGATCTCAAATGATTCTTTAAATTTGGGGTATATTAATGTACATAGGGTCTAAAGGGATAGAGACTAAAAGAAGAAAAAGATTTATGATATATTTTCTTTCGACATATTTTGCTTTTTAATTTACGCGCGGTACGAGATTGTCAGTATTGCGAAATTTTTGCAAACACGTAAATAAACCGATGGCACAATCGGCGAGAAAACAAGAAAAAACCTTGTTTAATGGAATGTACATATCGTCAAGTATTTGTCTTAAGAGCGAACAAAATGTGCAATTTTTCTTTAGCTTCCGTGAACGTGAAATAGTTTTTTCAAGGATTTTATTTATGATCAGGACTATATATCGACAATCGTATGACCTCTATCTAAGTAATTAGTGTTTGTTCTTGTGCTTCAAGAAATTCGTTTTATCGACAAATGTATTACATGTATTACATGATCGATTTCGTACACATCTGTACTGTTATTTGTTATAATATTTAATGCATGCATATTAATTATATTAATATATATTACATTAATTAACATTTATATCTGACTCGTTTAAATATTCACATAAATACTTTAATTGATTTTAGTGGATTTACCTGTTTTGATTTTCGATAGAATTTCGCCGGAAAACTCGTTCACTTTTATTGAATATCAAATTGATTGAATCAACTTATGTAATCTATCAAACATAAACAAATATTTCTACATACTTCTTTAGTTCTAATTTATGTGTCATGTTTAAGCAATACATAATTGATCTAATTTTCAAAATGCGAGAAATGTGGCAAATTAGTATCATGTAGAACTCTTGACTTGTTATTACACACGATTAGAATAATTTCAAAGCAAAAAAGGAGCACAAAAAGTGCTAATTGATAATTACCGACGATAAATTCTGTCCAACTCTTGGGCCTTCAATTTTCGATTTACCCCTTGTTAATTTTCCTTTTAATTATACATATCTGACATAAAGCATAACTTTATTCGATATTTAATTGCCTATTTAATAATTGCGATTTTTGCTCCAACATTGAAAACTGGTAGTCAGATTTATAAAACATTTCCGAATTGAAAATATAGGATTTTAAATATTTACATGGATGTAATGAAAAAATTTAACTATCTATATAACTTCCACTAAACAGCAAGTAGGTCACATTGGGTGCAGTTACTTTATTTTAGAAATTTCAAGGAGCCTGTATATACACACCTAGAATTTTTCTGTCGCGCATATAAATTTAAATTTTCACCTACGAAGAAAGTTGACCTATTTTTTAATTATATCCTTATAAAATTAATAGAGCATTAGAAAGCTGCGCAAGCTGTTCTAGATTAATTACGGACAACTTTCAGGCTAGATCGGATCAGGAGTCATACCGTTAATTAACATTGCTTTACCGTCGTGATAATACCATATGTAATATACGTCTCATGTGCGTAAATCTAGTGAGCGAAGTAGTCGCTCGTCTACTGGCCGGTGTGCCGGTTACTACTGTATATACAGTAACGCAATCGGTAAAAGCTGTTGTATAATCCACGCGCGAAAGATGCAAAAAGAACGCGTGCTACGCACTTTTTATAGACTTGAATAAGCGTGCCGCGCGTCGATGGAGAACGCGATCGCGTGACGTGATTTCTGAGTCGAGGTGATTCTCCGGTCGATCGATCCACTTTCTGGCTTCGATAACGATCGGTAAGTGTAATCTTCGCCGCTCGCGAATCCATTCGCGTCGATAGTGACTGAATCGCCGCGTACGCAGATTTATCCGGGGCGGCTCGTGGCGCGGCTGATACGCCAACCTATCTGCCGATTACGTGAAACGTGCCACGTTGCGACACGGCCCCGGCAAATTTTCTGACAGAGATCGAAACAAGTCCTGCTTTCTCCCGAATTTTTCAGCGTGCCTCGCCGCATGCGATCTCGCGCGCGGATGTACCCATATTTTTCCTGTCTAACGGAATCCGCGACCTCATGTCTCGCTGGACTCGCCGGACCAGTCATTAACGTCCCGTCGGTTTCATTAATAAATGAAAGTCGCGTGGCTTAGAGCGCGACTGTATATTATCCACCTGCCAAGGCCGGATTGCCGGAACGTCCGTTCTCTCTACATGTCGCGCGTTCGCCACGAGTCGACGGCCGTGTATGAGTTATACTTTACCACGCTCTCATTACGCACGGGGCCACTCGTGTCGTTGGATGTTTACCAATCTCTGGCGACCGTATCGTTCACGCCTTCGCGGAAAAAGCGTCACGCTTGAACGCGTTAATCTTGAGCAAATTTCGACAGGTGTCTGTGCACTTTAGTATACTGAGAAAAAAATGTACTAAATCTTGATAAATAATTGCTCGAATAGTACTAATAAGGTAAATGTCCCAGTGACCAGTGACATATAGCTATGTATATCTGGATACTCACAAACACGCAAGATTTATCATTATTATAACCTAAAAAAAATTCTTTTTTTATTCTAGTATTTATAATAATTATATTATAATATATTTAATTTATGAAGATTATTTTTTAAAAAGCATTTGAAATTAATAATATAAATTAATATATATATGTGTGTATATATAAAGTTTTGTATAAATATCTGGTCATTTACCCTTATATCATTTATTTACGAAAAATAAATGTTTGCTAAATAAAATCTAATAATAGTTAAATTAAATGATTCTTGTACCAAATAAATACATGTTTACATTTAGTAAATAACTGTTCGAACAAACATTTACTAAAATTTAGTATCTACATTTTTCTCTCACAATCAGTATAAGAAATTTCGGTAAGATTTATCGAGCAGTTGAAATGCTCAAAGCGTTTTCTCGCAACTCCACGAAATTCGTAGGAATTATCCGACGATTTCTCTGCTGCGAAAACTACGGTATCTCGTGCGTCGGAATATAATAGGATCGATACAGGATTATTTGGTGAGATCTCGAAAGACTGTTGATAACATGCTTCGATCGTTTTCGTTCGCGGCAGTACATCAACGATGTTGAGGAAGGACTTTAATATGGCGCTTATATAAGGGGATTCTCTCCCTGCCGTCCCTCCGTCTCTTTCTCTCTCTCTCTTTCCACGCGCAGCCATTAATGCGTTACAGCGACTCTCGGTAAGTTACAACTTCATGCAGCTATGCACTTTCCCTGCTCGTTGCAGCTCTGTTGCCGCCGCGGCTGCTGCTCGATCGTTCCCGGTGGTATCGATCACCGATTTGTAAGTGAAAAAAAGAATTGATTACCCTTCTCAATTTGGACTTGATTAGCCTTCCGCAACGAGAAATCCTTGGACATTCGTTGAATTGCGATGTAAAAACACATGGAAATAAAATTTTCGAAGGTCGACTTGTGAGAACCAGAATCTGCTTTCTCGCTTCGATTATATCATCGACCTTTCGTGATCCGCTCGTTATTTGTGTCGGATGAGATAATCCTGTGCAACATCCTCAGGATGTTGTTCTCAAATCCGCGAGTATTCTCTCATTGTTGCATAGAAGTAGAAATTTATTATATTTTTAACTTATTTGTGAAGTTGATCTTTCTTTATAAAAATTATGAAATATTGAAGATTTCTTGTTCTCTCTCTCTCTCTCTCTCTCTCTCTCTCTCTCTCTCTCTCTCTCTCTCTCGAGTTCAATAAACAAATTCGCGGCCGCTCTGTATAACGTAATCGATATAATATAACGATCCGTTTTAAATTGTAAATAAGCTATGGTCATTTCACTGATCTCTCCATGGTATCGTGACGATCGTTTCATCGAGTAGCGAGAGTACAAGCAAACTTAACGAATGAATTATATAACGGAAGATTAAAATGCCGGTTAATCTATTCCGCATCGGCGGAATTATTCAGCTGACATTATCGAGTTACGGCGATTCCCTTACAGTTATGATGTTCGCAACAACAGCGGGTGTTACGATACGCTATGTAAACACAAATTGGACACACGCAATCCGCGCGATTTTTTCGCCCGTTATGTATCTTATGTGTAACGGTACGCGCGTGGCGAACGTTATTTGGTATCCATTTTGATACTAAAATGCCTGAAAAGAATTTACGATTTTGATCATCTAGGCTAATTGCTTTAAAAGACTTCGTCTCTTCTATGTATCTTGGTAATGTTCACAGCGAGATGTTATTAGAGGAAATTGGAGCATTCCTGAAAGGTCAATTCGCGGGAGCAATTATACTCGGGTTCCCGCGAGATTATGTCCCGCTAAAGGTGTTTGAATTCAAACCAGATTCTGCAAATTAAAATTCACTCTAAAACTTACTCTATGTAGGTCAGTAAGAAACTTAACGGTATTTTATGTATACATATATTCAATTTAGTAGGCGATGTCGCGGGAGTTATATTGAGAAAAAAATTACTCATGTGACTCTCATTTAATTAATCATTTATTTAAATTAATTTAGTTGTCTTTATTTCTTTTGTTGGAGAATATGTATGTTAAGGTCAAATATAATATGACTTAATACGTACACTCTTCACCGAAAGAAACAAAGACGGACTGAATTTAGTGAAATAAATAATTTTAGCGTAGCAAAAAATCAAAATCAGCTTCTAATTCGTGGCGATGCTCTCTGCTTAAACCAGAGTTGCCATCAAGTCTCAATATGTAAAAAATTTACTAATTCCGAATTGTATCCATCGAATCCGAAGTGTAAAATGATACAAAGGAGCCATTTACGTAATCATTAATCGATCTTCGGCGTCTTGGAATGTGGTAATTCGGAGCTTACTCCGAAGGCAACAACAATTTTTTATATCGATAATTATCCTCAATTCAAACGATAATGCTTCATAACGTGTTTCCTCTAGGATCAAAGATGCGTGGCTGCAGCCTCGTTGTGCAACTTTAGAAGAAATGGCAAAGGCCGTATCTCCCACAGGTCATTAGAACGTCATTTATTTCACCGCCATCACGAACATCGGTTCGTTCATAATGGCAAGTTATCTCGACAAAATGTAGCCGCGGGTTATTCGTGGACTTATCACCCTCATGTCATTCACGTTTTTCTTCTCGACTGTTGCTAAATTCCACACTGGAATTAACGATGTTCCCTAGTCAGCCCCTAGAATCGTCGTATTTCTGCGAAATTCGCGAAATCGTGTCGTCTCGACCTTGCCCCGGTCTCGTACATGCTACACTGTTATCGCAGTAACTTCGTTACACGTTGCGTTAATGCGTTGTGCATGCTCGTGATGCGCGACCGAGGACAACCGTTGCAGCCGGTTAATTTCAGACAGAGTGATATTAAAGTGGCGCGTGCGTAATGGAAAAGGTCCTCCTAGTATAAAAGTATAAGTAGACGCCTCTGGATTTCGTGGAATGCATTAATTCCGTAATTTTTTGCATCACAATTTTCGCTTGAACTCGTTGACAGGGTGTGAAGAAAAAAAGGCGGCGAAAAGCAATCACGTTATGTCGCGCATTGTAATGCGCGTAGTTCGCAATATTTGCCCGCAAATATGAGCAGAAAAGACAAATGTTTATCAAGTGCATAAATCAAGAGGGTACAACGTTCACGTCCAGCACCGCGTTCCCGCGGGTATGCTTCTACATCAATGACTGTGTCTTCGAATCTATTTTCGACGCCACCCAGACTGTGGTTGGTCTACAAATCCGATTGTCGTGATACTTTCGAGTACTCCTTCCCAAGATATTTTTGGGTAGTCTGTGTTTTATCTAGCTATTATTTATGCACTGACGCATATATAATATGTATATTTTCATTGATATTATTATTAGACAGGATCAGACAGGACATATTTATGAGCGATTAAACTTAGAATTATGTAAATGTAATAATTTTCTGTCTTTCTTTAATCTCCTTAGAATTCCTGCATTAAGACATTAACAGGTGTTTTCTATGTTCTATGTGATTTATTCTAATATATTCCATTCTTTTTGAAAACCTTTTTAATTTGCGCGTAAATAGTAAACGAGCAATTTAGGTTTTATCTGGATATTATTTATGCACGTGACGTATTTATTCATATTTTCATCGATAACGATTTATTATTATCAAACAGGATCTAATTATAGGCAGTTGAATTTAGAATTTATGTAAATGTAATAATTTTCCTTCCTTTTTTAACCTCCTTTGAATTCTTGTATTAAAACACTAACAAGTGCTTTCTCTGTGATTTATTTTAATATATTTCATTCTTTTCAAAGATCGTTTTTAATTTGCGCGAGGTCCAGATTGACAAATTTACAAAAACTGCACTAAATAAAAGTAATTAATTAGCGGCTAGCATTATCGATTATGAATCGTAAGAATTTTTCCATGCATAATGAGCTAATGAGGTCGTTCGAGGCCGTCGCGCATTAAACTCATTATATATACAAGTGTCACCTGTGCATTGCCATTCTGTTAATTACATTAAATAGCTGTTTGAAACAATACTAATTATTATTATTAATCGAAGCTGCATCGAAAAAACATTGATTTATTACAATTGATGATGTCACGAATGAACTATGAGATTTATTACAGTTGCAAGTGTTATATGTGCGAAGCACATCAACCTGCAATTAAGATGCAATATAAAAACTGTGTACGTTCCTCGTCATGTATTACATAATATTAAAGATACGTACGTATTACATGTGCGTTTCAAATATTGTACTTTATATTGACATATATTTTGTAACATGATATAAGCACTACAAGAAGCTTCATGTATATTATATTAATTCAATGCAATATCTAATGCGTATTAAAAAATATTTTTATATAGTCACAAAATTTCTATTTTCCAGCGGTAGATTTTTTATCTTATGTAAGACGAGCTGAATATTTTGCATATAATTGACAATACATAACTTTATTTCTTCATCTGTTTAAAAAAAAAATGTATATGAGAACAATTTTGTACTTTCTACTCATTTTCTCAAGTAGAATTATCGTTTTCTCGATGCTGTATACTACTAGATACGGGACACCCTGTACCTCACACGATACTCTTACATAAACGCGGCGAATTGCGCGTAAAAATCGTAGACGGAAAATGACAGCCGGCAGCACTGCTCTGCTGTCGAAGTGAATCTTCAATCCAATCGGTGCTAAGCAAGTTGCTGTCCAAGGTTTTTGCAATTAACGAGCTCCGCGATCGAAGGTATGCGTGACCCCGAGTATGGTTACGTCGGAAAGAAAGAAAGCTCAACCTTGAGTCCTTGAGACTGCGTTGTCTTTGTTGCGGCAATTAAAGTTGCAATTGAGAAGTCGTGCCAAGTCTCGCTTATGCTCATTTCCACTAATTAATTAAAGCCTGTTTCTATCAATGTAAATGAACTTTAAATCTCGGTTCATTTACTCTTCGTCTTTTTCCAATTGTTATTGTTAGAATCAGAAAAAGATAAAGAATAAGTGGAACCACACTGAGAAAAATGTTCTAATTGTACGAAATTGCTTATACAAAAAGTACAAACGAAACAAATTCTGATAAATAAGAATTCTATTATAGTTGTCGTAACTGAATTTCTGGTTATCTCGAGTTTTGTACTTTTTTTTTATTGAATCTACGAGGATTTCAATTAATGCCATGAGATTTTTTTTCCAGTGCGAGATTAAAGTTATAATCTACTTGATAGAAACGAAAATTTATCTGAATGATCCGTTTGATCAACGATGTTTGATCTCGTACTTATTTTATTTATCGAGCATGATCATTAATCATTTATTTTAATGTTTGCATAATTTCTAATGATAATTGAAAGAGGGAGTGACTTATCATCACGATCGGTGATATATCTCTGCTTCTTTTATGTCAGGCAAATTCGGTTTATCATTTTAATCATTAATTCGTTTATACAAACGATTGCGATCTCTTTGTATAACTTTCACGAAACGACTCTCTCAGCGTTTATCAAAGATTTGGTTTCTTTCGGGCGTGATCAAGTGGACAATTACAATAATCACACAATGGTTAATTGAGACGGCAGCAGCCTCGTGACACGCGCTCCTTCAACGATTTCACGTGTGTTTGTCATTACTTTTGTTACGTGCCGTGATAATTTTGACAGCGAGACACGTTGATCAGCGAGAAAGGAAGCAACGCCTTGTCGAAATGCCAGTCATCCCGGCGACTTCTTGTAATAACAGGAGAGATCACATATACTCAGCAAAATTCATCTTTCTCTTATCTTCGACGTTGATTGTATGGGAAATCATACGAAAGATAATTATACACGTGCTAAAATGCACTGTACTTTTCTATAGCTCTTTAATGACGGTGGCAATCATAACTGCAATCAATATTGTCGACAGAATTGAATACGATTTCAATTACTATCTGCTTTCTTTATCTCGTCATCGATTACTTGACTGGTTAATTCTGGACTTTATTTTGTTGTTACAATTTTTTTAAGTATTGGACTTTTCAAGAATTAGTGTGAACAATTGTTTATCAAATAAAGTTGAAAATTTCAACAGAATTAAGTAAGTTGAATTTTCGTAGATTTTCTTTTTTATTTAGAGAGAAAATTTTTAATTGTTTTTAAGTTTTTATTTAAAATTTAATTCTCCGCCGGTCCAATATATAGGAATTTGAAAGTCGATATCTTTTGATTGTAAAAGTAAATTTAAATGTATAAAAAACAAGTAAATTGATCATAATAGTAAAAAACTTATTGTCAAAGCTTTTTCACAATATTTTACAATGCAAGAATTTTTTAAGATTTTTATATGGTCCGGATATAAAAATCCGTTTAAAAATCCACAAGTTGTTGATGGAAGATGCACAATTCCGCATGAGGATTAACGTATCAAAAATTCGTAGAAAGAAAAATCGTTCTTACATTAGCTAAATATTTTAACAACATAAATTAATTTCCACTGAAAAATCTTTCCTGTATAACAATCGAACGTGTTATTAGATTTGTTATCAGGTTATTACTGCGTCAAAATTTGGAATTCGTCGACGATAGTTTGTCAATCTACAATCGTTTCGCGGCTCCGCTAAGAAAAAACGCGGCGTTCCTCTCTCGTTCCAGCCTTCAGCGTCCGCAGTCAGGGAGAAAGTACGCGATGTTTACACCCTGTCTAAACGTGGAATACATTGTTGTCGAAGATGTAATCGCGAGATCGTGACGTCGCGATAAAATTCGCATCACACTACGTTTGGCGGCTACGTTAATCGTTCTCTATCTTCGAGTCCGCCTACTTTTCTATCCAGGAATAGATTACGCGGCGCGCTATCGCGCAGCTCGCTACCGCGCCTTTTATTCTTTTACCTTTTTTCTCCCTTTTCTTTCTTTTTTCTTTGTCTTACTACGATCTCTTCATCCCGACCGCGGTTATGCAATCGCGTCGCGTAATACGAGAATTCACGACGTGCGTTTGCACTTTCCGTGGATTCCCTGCAGGTAACAACGATTTGACACCTGCCAGCGTTCAAGTATTGACTAATCTTTCTCTCTTTCTCTCTCTTTTTTAGCATTAATCACATGCAATTATTTATAAGAACGATAATTTGCGCGTTAAAATAAAACATGTTGCGGTTTCATGTCGTCCGGTCTCCGTGATTACGGCTCGCTTTCTTCAGCTTCACGCACGCCGATTATCGGCGCTTAAATTGATACGTAAGAATAACAGTATTAATGACATAGAATTTACAATAACTAGCAATTATTATTACATTATATTGTGCCTAATCTTTATTTATCATTTTATTACTATCCCTTTTTAGATATTTCTAAATTAATTTTAAAGAATTAATACAAACATATTTGTGATAAAAGTACGTATTTATTCATATTTTTCCTAAAATATTTTATATTATATAAAATAAATAAATAAACTTTTTACACACATACACACCCACACATTATTTTTTTTATAAATACTTTAAAAAAGATCGAATTGTTTTCCGATAGCTCTAAAATGACGAAATAGATCGTGTTTTCCAGCGCAATACATAATTCTCTCGCGGCAGATGCCGCCTAATCAAATCTCGTAATTGAATATGCTGAACCAGCTTCGTTCATTATATCGAAGTCGTAATCTGCGACAGTCGTCGGATCCAGCACTTTTCTCCAGCGTGCTGGACAGTGACAGCACGCGACCGCAATTTCTCGGAGTGTCAACGACGACGGCATGCCGGGTCCGATAAGCCTTTCTCCGTTCCCGCTCTTTTCTCTCTTTCTCTCTCCCGCTCCCTCTCTGTCTCCAACTCTCTCTTTCTCTCTCCTTCTCCCGCCGCGTCTTTGTCATCTTTTTCCGTTTCGTTACTCAAGCGCGCGAGTTACTATTACTTAAGACCAGCTGGTTGCGTCGCATATAATAGTTACTTGCACTTTCGGCTTACCGTTCAAGCAGTGCTGGATGCAGAAAACTTCAGTAAAGCGATAGTACAACAGAGAGGATTAATTTTATCTGACTATTGTACCATTGCACTATTGTCAGCGTCTACCCCATAATTTGGAATACGCATGTAAAATCAAATACACGTGTGTATTATTTTTTGTAAATAACAGCAATGAGAAATTAATTGAATTAGCAGTTATTCTCTGGCAGTAGTCTGGTGACTCGAGCCGACGAACGATATACTTGATGTATGCTCAGTGATATTTATACAACTACTATTTAGCATTCTAAATGCAGGAATTTTATTTAATTAAAAGTATACGGGCTGAAACACTTAATAGAATTTTTTAAGCGTTATCTTTTAATGAATGTTTCAGTTATTTTATTTTCTTTTTTACTATTTAAAAACATGCTAATGTTTTTAACAATGCAAAATACTCGATCCTAAAGACTATTGTTGGAAGAACGACACATTAGTTAACATAATGCTTACTCTCTATCATGAAGAAAGTATGCGCGTTTTTATCTATCGAGCAGAACATAGATCTAATTTATATAATTTTGGATACATTTTTAAAATTGTTTATTCTTGATTTTATATTGGCATGCGAAGATTGTTGCAACTTAAAATTTTCTAAGTGAATACGAATTTTTTATATGCTCACACATATATTTTCATAAATAAGAAATTTTTCTCGAGAAATCGGCTATAAAAATCACCTATGTCGATTATATTAATTGGTTAAAAAAAAAAAGAGAATAGTCATTTCCCCGTGTCATCTGATCAATATTTAAAAAAAAAAGGATATTATTTTATTTATCTATAAATATCACCGCATAGATAAAAAGGTAACAATTTAAAATTAGCAACTTTTTAGTAGAGCAAATTTTTTAAAATTCTTTCTATATTGGAATAATGTATAAATTAGAATAGTAAATATACATAACTTCACTTTCTTTCTATGTATTTCCAATTATAATGTATCTTTAAAACTATGTCATGAGTTTTTAAAATTCAAATACATTAATCTTAGTAGAGTTGTGTAAATTTCATCTCTTATCATTTTTATGAGTTACAACACTTCCGTATAAGCATTATGTTAACTAATGTGTCGTTCTTCCAACTTTAGGATCGAGTATTTTGCATTGTGTTTAAAAAATTAGCATTTTTTTAAATAGTAAAAAAGAAACCCTAAAGACTAAAACATATCATTATAGAAAAACGATTTTATTTATGTTACTTTTTTTTATCAATGTGATATCGTTTTACATTTATTTCGCTTCTTCTCTTGTACACTGAGAAAAATATGCTGAATTTTCATAAATATTTATTTGAATAATACTTTACATTTACTTATAATAAATAGTTATATATACTAAATAAAAAAAATTATATTTAAATGAAATTAATGGTTCTTGTGCCAAATAAATATATGTTTACATTTAATAAATATTCAGCTAGTTTATCTATTCCAATGAATATTTATTATAAGTTAATACAACATTTTTCTTTCAGTGTAACAATATCAATATCTATAAATTTAAAGGAAATTGCGATACTTTTTATTAGTGTTTATTTCTCGGCTTGTGAATAAAATTTTTAATGACTAAACCATTTTTTTCATTCAAAAAATCAATTCAGTCGACATTAATAAAAAGTAATATAACATTAATATATTATAATTTCGCATTCAACAATATACCTAAATGTAACATAACACATAGTATTATATAACAGTTACACTGTTGAGTGCAAAATTATGTATCGTAAATATTATGTTATTTTTAGTTAATGTCAACTGGAAATTGAAGTAGAATGATAAGATTAGGGGCTGGGTCCTCTGGATCCGTCACTGGTTTTCATGTGTGTGAGCCACGTTCGTTAACTTTTCTACATGGTACCGTTTAACGCAGCCGAGTCTACAAGTACATATCAACGACGACGATCCGAGCTTGAAGTTACTTTCACGACCGGCGTTCGCAAGATTGGACGCGTTCCAGTAGCCGTAGCTAATGCCGTCGACGACGACGACGACATCGTCATCCACGTCGTCGTCGTCGTCGTTGTTTCATGTCCCAATTTAACCCTTCGCGACATGCGGCCGTGTTACGCGAACGCATTATACCGTACCGTGATTATCGTAAAAATCATTATGCAACCATAGCAGATAGCGTCCCCGCCGTTTATTTGCGCAAGTAGATAAAGTCGAGGCGACCTCGTCGCACCACGCCGTCATACTATTCCCGCAAAGAATACAGTCGTTGCACTCTCTTGCCAACTTTTATAATACGCGAAGAGAAAAGCGAATTTCCGCCCGTGTCATCCGGTGCAGATATCGGCCGTCAGATTGTTTAACAATTTACGGAGGACAGCTCTTGATTAGGCTGGGCGATAAGTCCGTCATTAGCTCAGATTATCGTCACTCTGTGATTTTATCTTGGACCATAAGTAGTCGTGGACAAATGTGTCTTCGATTAAATAAAGACGCTGACCTATCCTCTTTAGATAACGTGTACATTGTAATGTACATTATTAAATTCGTGTAATGTCAAATTATATTCAATTTAAGTTACTTTTAATCATTTCTATTTAGGTCGCCATTGCTTCTATCTAATATGTCGTTAATTTGATTGAAACAATGGAATTAAATGATTTAATTCAAGAAAATTTATTAAATTTATTAAATTGGACAAATTTAGTTTATTACATTTTGGCACACATTTGGCACAAATTTGATTCCCTGTATTTTGACACACACGGAGGTTAAAAATAACAAAATCTAATAGAATAAATAAAAAACGTAAGAGCCAGCGCGGGTAATGATGCGTAACTTAAATTTTATTTCACCAGTAATTTACATCTATAATTTCGCAAACGTTTCGATCAATATTTTAAGTCCTCGTCAGTGTGACATAGTCAGGTGTGATGTCGCAAACCAAATTACATATTACAGAATTCAAAGTGGAATAGTAGATGTCCACTCTCACATCTGTGGGATGTCACAAACCGTGATCAATTGATAGAAACACCATAATAGTCAATCCGATAAAACAAGATGGACAAAAAGTCAGAACTATCTTAGCGATCAAATCATCGTACATCAAACTTATGAAGACATTATTCGTTGAAGTTATTTAGTTCTATCTGCTTCATTTGAGATCAGATGTATCGTAATGTCCATGTCGAAAAATAGTCAACATTAAAAAAAATTAATTTTTCAATATAAATTACTCATTAAAATGCTCTTGAATTGAATTTAAAAAGAATTTTTTAAAATATGGTTTTATTAAAATCAAGTCTAAAGGGGAGAGTATTGGTTGTGAGGAAAAGTAGTAGCACACATAGAGAAACGCGGTTTCCCGAGCTAATGACAGTATCCCACTTATATATCACGCTATAGACGAGGAAAATGAATGAACTCGTGAGTTCATTCGCGCGAAGGATTTCTCCCGCTCTTGCATCTCTTTAATTTTTTGACTCGGTCTCAAGATGAGGATGTAATCACGTCCCGAAGTGGTCCAACGGACGCGTGATTACGCGAGCATTACGCGAACAGTCGAGCGAGATCGGAAGAGATTGCGTCAACTTTAACGTCGTAACGAAAGGAAAATCTCAAGTATTACACTCAAGACTCGTTTAAAGCAAAGACAAGCGTGTAGTGCAAAAAAGAGTAGGCATAGTAGACGTCCGTGAAATACTCGAGGCAGGTAAGATTCCTGTTGCCTCCAACTGGAAATGGTTTGTAAAATGGTTGCGCGAAGTTCCCAATGTTAGGAGGATGTTAATAGGTAGATGAGAAGAAACACGTTCGCCCCATCTCTCTCTCTCTCTCTCTCCCTTCCATCCTCCCTCTGCCTTTCTTTTTCTTCTTCACGATTAGATTAAATGACGATTTCAGGTAGTCAGACGGACGGCACACGCTTGCGCAGGTGCGAGCGATTCCTTGCGTAACCCATACAGCAGACACGCACACCATCCTGTCCTCCGCGGCCCGTTTTCTGTGCCGCGCGCGGCTCCGTTATAATGTATACAGTTTTCGCAACGTAATCCCGAGGTATTTCGCTTGCTCGGCGCGTTTTCGGCTTTTCGTTTTCGCAAGCGGCCAAAACATCTAGCGCGATCGTTCGCGGGAGGACTGTGATCGCGACCTCCATTCCGTCCGGTCCGTACGGTCTCTGATCTCGTGTTGCGGCAATTCCCTCGGGAAATCTCGCGTGCACGATGACACAGATTCCGCACGCGATTCCGCACATGATTTTACATAATCGATCGATCGGCCATCAGTTGCATCCCTCATACAGCACCTCAAGTAGAACACAGAAATCTATAATAATATCATAAGGACATCAGTATGATGACTTCATTTGTCATTTATAAGTTCAGTTTAAGTATTAAATAACATAATAGTCATGATGGCGTCCTATCATATCATTATGACTTAATTATGACTCTGTGTTCTATATCTGGGACACTTTATATCCGACTGACGTCTTGGGATTAACCTAAGCAGAACAAGTCACTTTAACGTTAAGATAATGTCAAAATGACGTTAAAATGAATCGTGTATAACTGGAAAGTGACTTTTAGTGATCATTTTACAATCATTTTGACATCATTTTATTCTACTCTAGAAAAAAAAATTACATGATCGATAACTTGGGAACGTTCTTAAGATACAAGAATGTCTTCTGGATGTCTTAGGACACATCTCTTGGATGTCTATGCTGGATGGGATTGTGGATTTGTCGAAACCATTATTCGCGATACGAATGTACGACGCCCGAGCAGAGTCGAGCGGAAGTGGATTTGAAAATTCTTATCTAATCTCATAACTGAAGCAATTAATAATTGAGAAAATTCCGAGAATTTTTTACTTTATAAGATATTGATATCTTCCATGTTTTTTTAATAGATGGGACGCTTACATCTGTAGATTCTGCACGAATAGATTTGTGCGTAAAATACTATCGCGAATTATTTCACAGCGAAATTTGACGGATTATCGAACTCCTTAATGGCGAACGATTAGTTCGATTACGACTGTTTAATAACATAATTAATTTTGTTCTCCGCCCTGAAGCGTAGAAATCGATATGAGGACTTTCTGTATACAAACTCTATAATTTCTATAATCTTCATACATTTTGAATTTTTAATGTAAAGATAATAAAGGGAACTTAGAAATATGAATCCCATTTTTTAATACTAATATTATTACGATTCATTGAGATGACATCCGCGTTTTAACAATCTGCCCTCTGAATAATTCAATGCGAAAACTGTCAAGATGTACTATGAAATATAATCTAAATTATTTTACTTATACTGTTGCTTATTTCGAGCTAGCGGAATTATTTAAACACAAAGAACAAAGTTTTCAGTTTTGCTAAGTAATTATCCGATTCATAGGTGTTTTACAACATAAAGAGACAAGATTCTATCCGTTGATTATTCCTGACGTGAGAATATGTTGTACAAAACATTGCATGTCAATCTTTTTCCGAATGAATAATTTCGTCTAACTTTTTATATCACTTAAAAAAAAAATAAGCAATTTATTTTCTTTTATTTTGAGGAACAAGCTAATGTGTAGCAAGTGGAGCGATCAATAACCTCGATCAAGTGAAATACATATATGATTATTCATCGTTGATTACTAATTAACGAAGTCACAAATTTCCATTTTTTGAATGGTTCTCAAGTGGCGCGATCAATAATCTTGAGCAAGTGAGGTACACTGATTTATCGTTTATTTTTATGTACTAACTAATAATAAAGTTACTAATTTTCGTTTTTTTTAATGAGTAAACGTCATTTTTACTATCGCTTCTTTACCTCATTCAGTCGGCGTCTTCGACTTGAATCGACGAGGCAGAATTGGGAGTAGAGCGAGCAGAATTTACGCATTCGCAAGAGTCTCGTTTGTAACTCCTGCTCGGAGTTACGAGTGAAATTCAATTTGCCCATGTGTATGGCGTACATTGTATATGTACGTACCAGAATGGTTCAAGGCCGCGTCGTCGATTCATGGTCGGCTCGGCGAATTGCGCGATGGCATTGCCAGGCATTGCCCGATCGTGCCGTGCGACTGCTTTCGAATGAAAAATTCAGTGGCTGTAACACGTAAGCCGTACGACGGACACGAGACATCGGAGGACTTGAATCTCGACGGGTGGTCTGACCCTCCGGAACGTTATCTCGAGAAGGTCCCGGCCTGTATTGGTTTCGAATTGAAAAGTACTGATACTAGAGAGAGAGAGAGAGAGAGAGAGAGAGAGAGAGATTGCCAACTCGAAAACCGTGTATTTTTTATATACCTCAGATAGATCTCTTAGATTCACAGTTAAAACAGTTTTATTCACACAATTATAAAACGGTTTTTGATCGTTTTTTTTTTTCGTGAGTAATCTTGTTGGACATGACCAACTGACCAAGATTCATGTCTGCTTGTTACATTTTTTTACACAAACGGTTAAGAATATTTTGGCTGTATAATATGTATTAATTAAAAATATCAATTAAAAAATCAGTTAAAGAGTCAAAAAAAATTTTGTTATAAATGCGTCTTGAAACCAACTGTAAAAAATAAAACAAATATGTAATTTTGATTTTATACAGTGAAATAACCGCAATATTTTACTGCAATTTTAGATAAAAAATTTTTAAACGTAACTGGAATAAATGAATATTTGCGTGAGTGTTTATTAGCTTGTTTATATGTACATATGTATACTAATTGATTTAATTTGTAATGTAACGATTTTTTCTTGCAAATAAGTACGAAACGCAATTTTACATAAAAATCAAGACAAACAAAAAAATTAAATAACTTTTAATCCAATAAGAGAATTGTGTTCAAATTTTATACAGATACTAAATCGTAATAATAGAATAGTCTATAAAATTTTTATATTTTTAATAATATGAAGAAAAAACGGTCTAAATCGAGCGATAAGATTTTTTTATAAAATAAATTTCTAGGTTACAATATTAATACAACATAAAAATAAAATATATAAAATATATGAAAAATATAAAATAAATATAAAAATAATATTGAACGTTTCGGAACTCACGGATTCTTCTTCAATGATTCTTATCGATGTTACAATGTCTGTTTTGTAACACTTGCGCTTAACAGAATCGCTGAAGAAGAACCCGTGAGTTCCGAAACGTTTGATATTATTTTATATTTTTATAACTAATAAGAAGAAACAGGGCTACGAGCCAATAAATTCGTTAAATTCTTTAATTTATTCTAATATATTGAGACAAAGATGATGACTCCTTTTATCTCCTCATGTGGAGCATAGGACGACGTCTATAGACCTCTTCCCCTTTTGTCCGAGGCCTATATTCATTTCTCGAATCAGATTGTTTTTCGAATTTGTGGGTGATTGATCCACAGAATCCTACCTTCAGTCAGATATTAGAGACAAATATCTACTGATATATACTGATGTATACACTGATGTATAGGACCGACAATTTAACGCCGAATCCGAACGGCGCTGATGATCATAGATCTTTTGATCACCAGGTGGAGCCATTTTTTGGCTCATTAAACGCGAAAAATCGCGTTTGGGCGCACGTGGGATTGAAACTCGGGTCTACACATCGCGAGTCAATCGCACCGAGCGGTGAGCCACTGGACGCCTTATATTGCAAAGAATATTTCCTAATTTTGGCGTTTCGTCCCGGCTTCCACTACTGAACTCATCAGAAAAGCATTGTAGTGGAAGCCTACCTTATACGCCTGTAAGAGTTATTCAATCGAGATTCTATACAAAGAGATATACGCGTATCAAAGCACTTGTGAGAATTTGCGAATATCGATAGACCTCGGATGGCGGGTCGACGTAGCAATATTCTTTGCAATATTTATCCATAGTAATATATGTATTGCCCCCACTCTCCCCAACTTACGCGCCGAACAATCGTCGGTCTTGAAACGCAACTCTAATAATCTGAAATAACGTCCCCTTAATCAAATTGTGATTTTAAACGCATCATTTCGCCCGCATGAATTAAAATGTAGATTGGCGCGCAATTTGGGGGGCTTTTTCATTCACTTAAGGATATATATGTATATCCTTAAGTGAAGAAAAATTTCCAAGAACTTGGCGATTTTAGATTCTTGTCGATTCTCGCGGATACAAGTGTACATTCATACAGCTTTATTAGATTAGATTAGATTAGATTAGATCAATATTTTCAATTATACGTATTTCATGCAATTGGAAATGCCAGTATCTCATTTTTTTCGTTTTTTTTATTCTGATAATAATTTTTATATCCATTATATAAAAAAAAATATTAAAAAATTAAAAAATTAAAATTATATTTTTTATATAAATATTAAAAAATTTTAATAACAAAATTTCTAGTTCTTAACACCTGAACCTTATGAAAGAGAGAGAGAGAGAGAAATTCTTATGTATTTTACTCTGTAAAATAAAAAGAATTGTAAATTATTTAAAATACAATTTTCAAAAGTGATATATTAAAGTAAAAAATTTATTAACGATCTATAAAAAGAAAATTATTTATACTAAATATTAGTTATTTATAATAAATATTTACAACTTTTTTTTCTTACTTTATGAAGTGAAATACATAAAAATTACCAATCAATGTAACTCTTTGCTATTAAATATTATTAATAAATTTTGTTATTTTAATGCATCACTTATAATTGTATTCAAATAATAAAAGAAGCTTTATACCATGTTTATTTACACATATTGTAAAAAGATCTTATACTTCTTATATTATAGCTATATTTACATATATTACAAATTTGCGTTAATACATGAGAAATTCAAAGCAGAATTCTTAAAAATTGAAAAATTGCAAAATTTTTTGAAAAATATATCCTTTTTTTAATGTAAAAGGTTCTACAAGAGACATCGTTGTTAAAAAATGAAAAAAATCAACATTTTTTTCGCTTATTATTTTAGAAGAAGCGGTGTCTTAAAATAATTTTGTACCGTTAGTGACACGTCATGAATCTCATTATTGCGTATTTTGTAGGAACCGTTGGATGTCTCCGATAAAAATCTCTTTCTTTCATTTTCAGGAGGAGAGGAGGCTATCACCTGAAAGTGGGTAGTAGACTTTGCTCCGGATTTCCGTCCAAAATAGACCCGAGGACAGTTTACACGGCAACATGTCTATTATAATGCAATATATAGACCGGTTCCATAATATGCTGGACAAACACGCAGGTAATTATTAATGGCAGACAAAGTGCGAGAACCCGTTGAAGGAAATCTCCGGAATTTATATATTATAATTCTGAATAGAGTAATTTTTGAATTTGGTTAATAAATGACAAAAAATTGGCTGTCTCGTAGTATGTCAAGTGTATCTAATGACATCACTGACATGTTATAATTGACGATTACGTCGTTGCACGATAATTTCGAGAGTCGCGATAGATGGACACCGTGCGGTATTAGAGTCCTTCGGATTTACATAATTGACGCGCGAAAAACAAAAATGTAAATAGCAGATGGTGATATCATTGACGAGCATTATGTCCTCTTTTTCTTAACAGTTCTTAGATAGCTCCACGTGGATCATCTCGATGATATTTATTTAAGAACTAAAATGTCTCTACATCTCTTTAATTTATTATCGATTTTTTCATAAGTTATTTATGAAGTTTTATATATAAAAAAAGAAGAAATTTTGTATTACTTCAACTTATATGTCAAGAAAGAACTTACAGTTTTACTTATAACTACACATTTATCCATACCTTATAATTATTAAATAAATTAGAATCCGCTCCCCATATATTATTTTTATCTACTAAATCTAAATACATACTTCTATCTAAACTTGTATATATTTCTCTATCCTACATATCCTAGTTATTTTATTTTAGTTTTTACGTTATAATTTACATATTATAATTGCACAATTTTCATGTAAAAACTAGTCTTTTTCTACTTATACTAGTCTTAAAAAAAAAAAACTATTTTTTTCTTATGAACTTATATACCTTGTCTAATAATACATTTTTTATAATTATTCCACACCCAAATCCTTATCTATACTTCTTTCTCTTCTCTTCACGTTTTAATACTTTTTTCCACAGCCTAACTCTTTGTTAAATTTATTGTTTTTCTTCACAATTTCCTTAAAACATTGCCTTTTATAAAAATAACTAAATTCACAACTTACTCCATATTATACCTCTCTATCGATCCTCTAATCTACAAACCATCTTTGTATGTGTGTGTGTGTGTGTGTGTGTGTGTGTGTGTGTATGTGTGTGTGTGTGTGTGTGTGTGAGAGAGAGAGAGAGAGAGAGAGGAGAAGCTTTATAGTTATATTTCCAAAAAGTCTGGCGATGCATGATTTCTCTTTCGTATCCTGAATTCTTTTGCATAAAAAAAAATACGAATAAAATTTGCTTGATTCGAGTTCGGTATACACGCATATATATCGGATCTTCTCACAAAGCACTTGAGAATACGGAAAATAGGTCTTTTTCTACGCATATTTGATCACGTTTTACTTACATCCTGTGTAGCGAGTCTCAAAATATGTGCACGGTATTTGTCAATGTTATTTTATCGCATTGCAGTCGTGTTGCGCGAAATGGAATGAGTGATTGTCAGAAGACTGTTTCCTTGAGACCATCACTGTCCCACTTTGGGCGCAGCAACGAAATGTTACTTTGATAATCGCGGCGTCGTGTGAGTAAAGTGGAGTAATTCTTTATTCTGTACAGACGGCTGGCCGGCTGCGTCGTGCCGTCGAGTTGTCGCAACGCGGGAGCTTCTTTTCGCAACTCACAGGTCATACCGACGAGAGGAATCCGACTCTCAATTTCACGGCATGATTAACGATCTAATCGATTAATGTTTATCTCTTGAATCGTCGTTCGATCATTGAGAACAGTCTGTGTTTACTAACACGCCAATTAACGTTCCGCGATTAACATGAAAAAATTACGCGAAGATATAAAAGTGCGTTGTTAACATTATTAACATGTCACGATCGCTCGATTATTCATTCCACCGGAAATTTGCATGCGCGGAAGGTGAGAATTGCTTGATCTGCGTACACAGGCAAAAAGATGATTATACTGAGTAAAACGATCGCGATAAAAGAAAACTTATGCAGCTTCCGAGTTTCGCATATATTTTCACTCTTGGATGAACATAAAGAAAAGGTATATTTGTACAGTTTTTGAAGACTTTTTTTCTCTATATCTGTTATACATGTATATATATTTAAAAATAGAAAGAATATACAGGACTCTTAGTATTTAAAAACAAATAAAAACATAATAAAAAAATGTGTATAAATATATATAAAAACAAAGAAAGAATAAAGCGGGGAGCACAGACTCAAAAAACGTAAAAAGAAAGAGTCAAAAAACGTAAATACAATCTACAGAATCATCACTTTTTGTAGATTATGGCCCGTATTCAGAACGCACTTTTATCGATAAAAGCGCGCTTTATCTCTGAAATTCTATAGTATACGTGACGTAAACTATAGCATGTTAGTGCGCTAACATCGTTGTTAGCACGTTCTGAATACGGGCCTATATTTACGTTTTTTAAACTCTTATTTGCCTTATTCTTTCTTTGTCTTTATTGTATACACATTTATACAAATTTTTTTATCATGCATACATTTTTTTCTAAAATATGTGTCTAGACTTTTTAAATGAAAATGATATTACTGATTTTGCATGAGTTAGTTTTTTTTATAAAAATATTTTTGTCCTGGCAGACTATGAATAAATTTTTCTTATTTGTATTTTTTAATTATACGATAAAGCTGCTCTGTCATGAATGCCAAAACAACGTCTAATATATGCAAATATGTAATTCTTATTCATGTCTTCCGAATTGTACAATCTTTGCGAGCATAAAATAAAATCAGAGACGTTTACCACCGTCTGTTCGGTGGAGAATCTTAAGGAACACCCACAGAAATACCGATCATTTACTTTTTCCGTATTGGAGAAATCAAGGGAAGGGTAATTGAACCGTTGAAGGACAATGAATAGCGAAAAAAAAAAAACGCTAGACATCCCTGAAATGACATGGAGCAGTTTTTTTAAAGCGACACCGAAGGACGAGCGGTTTTTACCGTCGTTAAATCATGGTCAGTGGATTATACTATTATTCACATAAGAGGGAAAGAGAAGAGAGAGAGAGAGGGAGAGGAGAGAAAGGGAGAGGGAGTGGGAGGAGAGAGAAAGAGAGAGAGAGAGAGAGGGAGAGAAGTCGGTATTTATTTAGCGCTCTGGGACCAAGTCCCCTCAAGCGCTTTAACCTTTTAGAAAATTAATACCATACCTAATTGATTATGTACAGAAAGATTCGAGTGATCGCAATGGAATGAGTATATGAAATGTGCATGAGTGTATGCAAAAGTGAGAGAGACAGAGTGATTGAGAAAGAAGATAATCGCTTTATTGTTGTTACTACATCTGTATATTGTTGCATATGGTATTATATTGTTTGTAATGAGGTCGTCTCCTATTTGATTGTAATTGTTCCAAGAAAGAATCAACTGCTGCGGAGAGAATCAATTGGATGACTGACAGAAGTTTAGACTTGGCAATTTTAGTATCGATTTTTTTGTCGAAATGTGTTATATTTTTAATATTATACCGGCTAATGACGACACTATATTTTTCTTATGTACGGTAATATAATCTCAGATATTAAAATGCTAAAAGTTGCTTGCATAGAGAGAGAAAGAGAGAGAGGGGGGGAGAGGGGGGAGAAAGAGAGAGAGAGAGAGAGAGAGAGAGATTGTTAGTAAATTCTCTATCAAATTTGCACTACAGATTCATAGAAATCTGTGTCGCATTAAGCTCAGGATTTGTCGGTAGAGTCTGTTGACATACTGTGCACCAACTGGTGGAAGAAATCGAGCAGGATTTGCGTGCGCGGGTAACCCAGCAAGAGCTACAAATTCTGTTCGGTTTCCGTCGCTAATCTAATGACACAGTCAACAAGATTTGTCTTACTGACGATCTTTTGCCAACATTGTCAAATGTTACAAATTTTACGTGAAATTCATAGCTCTTCTGCTTTTAAAAATTGATAGCATATTTTGCTCACAAATTAGTAGCATACTCTGCTCAAAATTTGTTTCTGCAGGCTTGATCATTTGGAATGTAACCGAGGAATCTAATAGAGAATTCGGTTGCATTAGTGCATATCATACACTAGCCAGTTCATACACTAATTTAATTTAAGTGTAACAGTGAAATGCAGATATTTCAAATTATAAAATACATATTTTATAATTTAATTAAGTGTGTGTATCGAAGATTTTGTGGTTTAATCCCTTTCTGTATTTATATTAAACACATATTTTTATCTCAATTTGTGTACGACGGTTTTAATGTGAACCAGTGCACATGGAGTGCGTTCAATCGAATTTGCTATTAAATTCCTTGGTTACATTCCAGATAGCCAAGCCTGTAGAAACAGATTTTGATCAGAGTATGCTGCCAGTTTTTTAACAGAGTACCTATCAATTTCTAATGATAGAAAGGCAATAAATTTTATATAGAGTCTGTAATATTTGACAATGTCGACAAACTACCGTTAGAAGTATTAAACCTGTTGACATACTATACCAATAGATTGGTGGTAGAAATGGAACAGGATTTGCAGTTCTTGTTCGATTGCTTGTGTATGCAAATCCTACTCGGTTCTTCTGTTATGTTTTTCAACAGTTCGTTCGGCACAGTCGAGAAGCCAAACGGATAAAATGACGTTGCATCGCCAAATTCTACGGTTTTTTTTTTAAAAAAAAGATTGAAGTTTCAAGGTTATTCTCAATGGTTTTTAGAGGAGTCTGATGTTTTTTTCAGACACAAGGACAACTAATTGGCTATTGATGAGTTCACCTTTCCCCACACTGTTGATCTGTCTCAGCTATGTCTATATCGTTAAAGTACTCGGACCGAAGATCATGGAGAATCGGAAACCCTTTCAGCTAAAGAACACTTTGGTAGTCTACAATTTGTTCCAAGTGATCTTCTCCGCATGGCTCTTCTATGAGGTGAGATCTCGTCACTCGTTTCTTCGCGATACCAATTATTCAATGCTCGATGAATTAGATGTTCGGAAAAGATTTTACTGGATGAATTTTTCAGGATATATAAAAAAATCAAACCGTTCCTGTTTTATTTCAGCCGTTCCTCAACTGGTCGATTATTTTATTCGGAGCAAATATTTTTTCTTTATTATAATCCAACTTTTAGATTTTCAGAAAGAAGCTTGCAACAAATATTTGGAAATCAAATATTTAAACGTCCGATAAATTTAGATTTCTATTTTTGTTTTCTTTCTTATAGATGCCTTATAGATAATGATTTCATGTAATTCGGTATAAAATCAGTATACAATCTTTAGGACATATTATAATTCTATAATGCAATAACTTTCTTGAGTAATCTCATAACACTAGTTTACAAATTTTGAATAATTTTTAATATAAGAAAAAGAAATAATATTTTTTGACGTATTTTGAGTTGAAATCTCCCAATTTGACACTTTTGATTTGTTTTCTAATTTTAATAAAATTTCATTATTATATGTATTTGGGAGAAAATGTCTTCTTATATTTCGAAACTAAATTTAATAGAAATATGAATACAAATAAAAAAGATCCTCGTTTAATAAATAAAAATATAATAATAACGTAAAAAATATTTTTTTTTATTTGATAGAAATATTTTTATGGTTGATTTGGCCTCAGTGTCGAAAATTATCCTAATCTTTATATTAGTATAATATATTCTTGCCCAAAACTAGTGTAATGAATCTTAATTACCTACGCATATTTTTGTCGATTCTCTCTATTTATATTCGATTCAAAGATTCATTAGCTAATCTCATATCGGCTTTTGAACTTATCGTTAAGTTCACTTTGGCGACACAGATATTCATCGCGATATGGTCGAAAACGAATGATAACGGTCTGAGGATACGGTACGCCGCTGTTTACAGTTGCACGATCTAACAATTTCATGATTTTAATGCTGGCAGCCACTGGAACGCGTAATGACGTCTAGTGAAAACTTTCTATCTTAATAGTTGCGATTATGTTTGATTACATCGCCCGCAAACGAATACGTTTGTCATTGGTGCATTCCCCATGCAGTTGACAATAAGTTTGTATCTCGTGACTACACAAAAAGGGAACAGCCAACGCCTTTTAACCCTCTAGAGACATATGTTGCATATTTATAACGTCCACTGTAAAATTATTATAAATTTGAGATCTGTATAATATTTTTTAATTAATTCGAAGCTGTATATCGAAAATTTATTATAGCTACCAATAGATTTTTCATTCATAAATAATTTTTTAGCAAAAACAGTAAAAAATAATTTTTTAATGACAAGATAATGCTAAAGGGTCAATCAAGGGCCCTTCGATGCCTTTGGACGTAATTATCAAAATTGAAAAGTTACGATGTTGGGACATTCTGTACTGGTATAATATTTTTTAACATATAATTAAATTTATTATATTTCGAACGAGTTCTCCTATACTTGTCTCGACAAGAATTGAGCAACGAAAATATATTTGTAATTTCGACGATTGATTTCGTACCACGGGAATGCACCAATGGCAAAGATGTATGAAGCACGATTGTACGTTTCTTTCGCAACGCAGTGTCTGATGGGCGGATGGTGGGACCACTATAGTTTCCGCTGCCAGCCGGTGGATTATTCCAACAGCCCCACCGCGATAAGGGTAAGTGTGCCTAATCGATCTAACCCCAGCTGGACCGTTCAACGAGACTGCCTCTCAACTGCTTCAACGAGACGACTATTGCAACAGAAATCACCGAACCGCATCGGGTCCGCCTGATATCATGGATACTCATTTATAAATATATTTACTTTTGTAGATCGGCCGTTCCTTACTCGGAGCGGAGGCTTGCGGCGGGGGCAAATATTTCGTGGAGGCATATGATTTAGGCGTCCACAAGAGCTTATGCTTCCTTTTCATTTAGTATAAAGAGCCTGGCATGTTTCTCCAGTGTCTCGAGCTAATCTTTCTTCGCTTCGATATCCGCTAACTCGGCTCTCGATAAAAACTCAAACGCTGACAAATCAGCTGTGTGTTGAACATATGTCGCTACTCCCTTCAGGGAAGAATCGCAATTGTAAAATCGCGCATTTTTCAATCTTTACTGATTTATTCTTTAATTGAAAGAATCTTTCCGTTTCTTTACGTTTCTTTCGCGAATAACTCCTTTCCAATTGTAACTTCTTTTCCCGTTGAAGGTATAAAGTGCGGCTTCACTCAACATTCTTATGCGAGAGTTCGACGCAAATATTTTACATAATATGCATAGAGAGTAGTTGTTAAGCTTGTACATCCGCCATGTACGCCTATTTTCTTACTTTTTTTTATTGACCAATGGCGAATGGCCTTTGGGCGAATGTGGTTGCAGATAGGGATATCCGGATGGCTGACTGGAGACTATTCTCTAAGATGTCAACCTGTAGACTACAGCGACAGACCCGAAGTACTGAGGGTGGGTGAACTTTCGTGATTAACAGAGTTATCCTCTTACCATAATCTCTTTCATATTTACATCTAACTTTGCTTTATAAAACCGGTCAATAAATTCGAAATTTGATCGAATGAGAAAGATATAATTTTTATGATCTCGTTAATTGATTTATTGTTGAATTGACTTCACATGATTCTTAGAATATTTTTCATTTTAATTAATCAAAATGGAAAAATATTTCAAATTTGATTAATTAAAAATACTTTATTCAATTATTGATTGAGCCAAGGTAAATTGATAATTGTTACCGATTGAAAAAATACGAGGTGTGTACAAAAGTCACGAGGTGCTATATCAGGTAAATAGGAAGGGTGGTTCATGATAGTGATATTGTTTTTGGCCAAAAATTTGCGCGTAACGAACGCGGTGTGCGAAGGTGCATTAATTGTCTTAATGTAGGATCCACCCACAATCCGAGACGTGTACATCACACACGTTTACGTAGACACTTCAAGACTTCAACATAGAATTTTGCATTAACAGGTTTATCTTTTGGAACATATTCATGATGAACTCCACAAATATTGAAAAAAAAGCTATGAGCATGACTTGATTTTTGAACGATTTTCGCGCCCTTTCTGTACACAGTTCTACGCTTCTCATGGCAGACTCAATATACACCATTTCCAACATTTGAAGAATTTCCTGGCCATTTTTGCAAAATTTTACGAGAAATTTAATGTTGGTTCGTTGCTTGATTAAATTGTCACCCTCCATTCCGCCGATACGACTAAAAGTACGTTAATAAAAAACAGACATAAAAAACAGAGATCTCACTCGACCGTGACCAAACTTTTACTAAGGACACGTGAGACCTTCCCTGAGACGTTGCACCGCCTTATAGCGTTGCTACATCGGCAGAATAAAATCCAGTGCATGAACTTTTAGTACACACCTCGTATTCCAAGAACTTGTGATCTTTTTCTCATGACCGGTTCTATACGCAATAATCTATGTGCTAAGAAAAGGGCCAAAGTATTTAGTATAGTAATTAGTAGAACCTTACAGAGTTCAAGCGATAAAGTTTAACTGTAGTTAGCGGCCTATGTGATTAACATTGTTTAACATGCGCTATATAATATATCATTACGTCAAACGATAACGACCGTGAAATTATGTAGACTCTCATTTACATACTATTGCGCCACATTAATTTCTATCATCGCACCTTATACATACTGTGACGCACTCTATCAGTGACGATTTTCACGGACTTCTCGTCGTCTCGGATACACTACCGGGACACGGGTGTTCTTGCGAAATGCTTTTAATACGCACTCCTGTGAAAACTGGTTTTTAGAATCACTTAATAAATGTGTTTATTTTTTTGTCTGTTATCCTGTTCACGTTAACGAGATAATTATCTACTTTGAGTCAATTCACTTTTACAAATTGCTGTATTAACGCAATTTGTACATTCTTTCTTTTTCTCTTCGTCTTTCTTCCCTTTCTTATTCATATTTGTGTTTTAATGAAACTAATTTTTAATTTACTTCCAATCATAATATGTAAAGAAAGTGTTTAAATCGTGTGTAATAAAAATCGAAAGCAAGAATCCTGATCTTTGACAGGAATGTAAAGGATATGTAGAGGAGCCTCTCATGTTTGAGGATAAAACCGTTTCGAGTAAAGCCAAAGAAAATTTCATGTATAGAATCGAATTCAGAAGCTTTTCCTAATCGATATTTCGAAATCGCAGATGGTCCACGCAAGCTGGTGGTATTACTTCTCGAAATTTACCGAATTCATGGACACGGTACGTAAAATGATCTAAATGTTCCCCTTCTTATACAGGGATGTGTGATTTATATTCCACGGGGCTAATCGTATGCATTTTTCTTCCAGATCTTTTTCGTGTTAAGAAAGAAGAATAATCATGTATCCACGCTACATGTGATCCATCACGGTTGCATGCCCATGTCGGTCTGGTTCGGTGTCAAGTTCACACCAGGTAAGTAGATAAATAATTGTTTACACAATTCCTTACGTATTGATTTGTTGCAAAATCTCAGTCGATTTTGCAAAACTAATTTGTGTCAATGTCGCGAAAGCGATCCTTCGCATGCCCCCAGCAAAGAGTTTTCCTTATACATACATATGGATTGAAAAAGATTAATACATTGTTACGAGAACGAAGACGATGACTAGTTTTTTATTTAGCAAAAATTGTTATTTTTATATACATACCATCGTCTTAGAGCTCACTTGTCACATTTGGAATTTAAATTTATGTACGTTTCGATAAGGTTTTCGGAAACTCAATGATACAATCTGTTTGGCTAAATCGCAGACCTGTGTTATTCATTTTTATGAGAAAATAACTGTAATATTTGCTAATTTAGCAATTAATTTGCAAAAAGATATATATCTTGAATATCGATTATCGGATAAACTATTTGGATGTAATTTAATACTTTTAATGAGTCGTATTTCTTTGAATTAGTCGCAAATAATTTTGAGAATGCGATTTGTTGCTCTTTTTCAAGTAAAAAAAAGCGACAAACAACTTTGATGTTTGAAAACGAATAAATTACGAATACAATTTCGTACTAATTTCTGTTGATGGTCATTCTTTCAGGTGGCCACTCGACCTTCTTCGGTTTGTTGAACACCTTCGTCCACATCGTGATGTATACGTATTATCTTCTGGCGGCGATGGGTCCAAAGGTGCAGCCGTACCTCTGGTGGAAGAAGTACTTGACCGCCTTCCAGATGCTGCAATTCATCGCCATCATGGTTCACGCCTTCCAGTTACTCTTCATCCAGTGCAATTATCCAAAGGCGTTTGTCTGGTGGATCGGTCTGCACGCCGTGATGTTCTTCTTCTTGTTCAAGGAGTTCTACCAGCAAAGCTACCAAGATAATAAACCCAGGAAACAGGATAGAGCGGCAATGATGAATGGCGTCGCCAAGGACGATCATCAATCGAAGGGCAAACATGCGAATGGCATCGCGAATGGCGTTGCGAATGGCGTCGCAAACGGCGTCGCGAACGGCGTCGCTAACGGTTTCGCAAACGGCTCCTCGCCCAGGAGAAGGGATGCTGCCGATTATTATGTGAAAGGCGAAAGCCTAGCGACGGAGCTCAATCTCCGAAAACCGTTCGCAACGAAAGTAGAGTGACCCTCGAGCGAGTGCATAGCCTAGTCGATCTTCTCTCGCCACGACGTCGTTTTTCATTTTCTTCCGCGGAATCGCCGAAGGATTAGCGGGTCTTCTTCCCTCTGTCTCTTTCTTTATCTTTAATTTGCTGTATTATTTGAACACAAAGGGTTGAAGGCCCTACCGAGATCGACGCATCTATTGAAAAAGAAAGAGTACAAAATTACGTCGCACGTATTCGGCTCGCGGTATACAGCGTACGTTGACGTACTTGTCGTACTTCATCGACGATTCGATACTTTTCTAGCGCGATGGTTTTCCAGCTAGACCCAGGCAGTCGCGCGCGACCGTAATCCGGCGACTGATGCAGAAGGATGCTTGGGTATCAGATTACGCATTAAAGAATGAAATTGAAGATTGAAGTTTGACCGATCAAAATAAAAGAAGCCTCTTTGTCCTCATTAGTGAAATCAATCTTCAATGCATAATCTGTTTCCGACCTAGACGGATCGTATCCTGCTGCTCCCTCATCGCAAATGGAGCTGGGAAAAAGAGCGATTTTTTAATCGGGTTACACGAAACATTTAGATATAAATAATTGTGTGTTTTCAGCGATCTTAACAATAATTTACGCCACTTTCCAAGTAAATGGTTCTCATTAGGCGACAGGTTTGCGAACGGACTTTGCGTGGCTCAGGTCGCAATTGTATTATAGAAAAAAAAGGAGTTCTGAAAATGATGTAGATCAAGTTGCAAGATGTAATCTTTGTAAATTTTCAAGAGATCTACGACATTTACAGAACATACATTATCCTTCTAACTTACTTTTAACGATACTTGCATTAATCGTGAATTATTAGCAGTCCTTCGCTTCGGCAAAATCATGAATAATCCGGTGGAAAATAGGAAGATAAGATCGACGAATAACCGATTCAAATTACAACTAAAAAAAATTATCTTTTCCGGGTATTCGGTGATTCTGTGGCAAAGGAATCACCGCGACGACATTCCTTATAGATCAATTTAGCAATTGGAAATTATCATTTTCAATTCACTTCTCCTTTCGATTCACTTTCTCACATTATTCGACGCGATATAGAAGATGTTCTCTCCGGTTTGACAAAAATAAACTCTTGTCAAGGTTTCACGATCACACTCTCCTAATCTTTCGAAAATTCGCTAACTGGCAGCGTGACTTCAGTGTTGCATAAATAAATAACGCGGATGTAGATACCGGTAAATCATAATAGCAATTTGGCGCGATACTGTTACGCAATTAACCGAGAAATCTTTTCGTTTGCATTTCGATGACTTGCCACTTAAAAACATGCACGGAACTGGTGACCTTAACTGATCAAGTCGCGGACTTTTATGTGAAATTTCTCGATTATGTAAAAACGCAAAAGGCTTTAAAAACGCTTTCAGAAGCGAAGGATAGACGAAAATCACGAGCTTTAACTAAATGTTTTATAAAATCACGCATATTAGTGTCAATATTTATCATGATTCTTCAAGAAAGAATAAGTTTTATAATTGTAATTTATGATTCTATAGTATTTTGTATTTATGATTATGTAGAAAATCTGCATTCTATGATTATATAAAAAATCAAAAGTCTTGAAATTGAACGGATTTATTGGATCGCTGCAATGAGTCAATTTAGAGTCGGTATTCATAATCGGTTCGTATTTCAAGATCGACTTAAGTAATCTCTTAAGATGCTAATACTACTCTGTGGCCGGTATTCATAGTCAGTTCTTATTTGAAGACTGTCTTAAGTAATGCCTTAAGATGCTAAAGCGTCCCTCTGATTGGTTCGTAACTCATCAAGACTGAACTTAAGACGATCTTGAATATAAGAACTGACTATGAATACCGGCCTGTGACTGGTATTTATAGTCGATTCTTATATTTGAAATTATCTTAAGTACAATTTTAAGATGTCATAATTAGAGAGCTGTATTAACATCTTAAGATATTATCTACGACGGTCTTAAGAACGGACTATGAATACCGGCCTATATCCATTCTAATTAATTTGCGAAAGTACTATCGACTTGACTGTTCGAGTTTCAGGGCGGTATTCATACTCCGTCCTTATTTTAAGACTGTTTTAAGTAATGTTTTAAGATGTTAATAAGGTCTCTGATTGGTTCATGACATTTTAAGATTGTACTTAAGACTGCTTTAAATATAAGATCTAACTATGAATATCGCCCTTAAACGTTTATGTGGGAGCAAAAAGGATACGATTATGCTAGCATGCCTTTTAAAAATAGGCATGCCTTTTGCTCAATACTTAAAGCTCAAAAGCATCGGTTAGAAATGCCAGTAACCGACTTCTGTGATTGTGCATACGTCGACTCGCGAGAGGGACTCTCGACATCCCTTTTCCTTCGCGCGCCCAGCCGCCATGCCGATGTCCGGTCCCGGCATCACGACGCTTTCCACATTATGGATGTGCCGATGCTCGTCGCGGATACTCGTCGTCTCGGTTGTACTATTTAACGTGCGCGGGAAGCGTGCGAGGATTTCGCGTTTGTGATCGTTAGCTCCTTCAGTTGAAAAGGGTTGAATATATTATGAATCTCCTTTTGCTCGATAGCTGGACTCTTACCGACAAAAATTCAAATTGACGAATTTAAGCGGGCGATGTCATTATTCAGTATAATCGGATAAGATTACGATCGCTAAAGTTTAAAATGAAATAGAAAAAAATAAACGAATTTAAAAAGAGAGTAATAGATGTTACAAAATTAGATTATCTCGAGTATATATTAAGAAGATTCAGAAATTGTAGTTTCGCAAAATAAGTTTCTTTTATTTCTCACGCTTAAAATTACAGATGAAGAAAAATATGTAGATAAGGCGTTGTTTAACCTTCTGCTTTTACTGTCTATTCATTATGATCTTATTAAATATTGTATGTCAGGTTTTTACGTTCTTCCCGAAGCTGAAGTCGACTAAAACCGCGACAATCGGTAAATTATACCTATCTCGCTCGCTTCGCGCGCGTCTTGTATGTAATACATAGCGTCTTGTACATAGGTAGGCTAGTTTTATATGCTACTAAAGAAGAGTCCGAGGAGTGCGACGGCCGTGCCACACTTCAAGGCAATTAAAAATAAAAAAAAGATTCAAGTTCAGGGGCTAATTTATATAAATTCACATGTGCATATGTGTATATATAATATATACATATATAGTATATGTATATATATATATATATATATATGTATACACATACACATATAATGCAGAAGCTGTATAAAATCGCACATTGGGGTGCATGACCCTTATAGTTGCGGCTTACGTACATAAGGAAAATGAAAAATCAAGAGACCGTCTTGAATTTTCGACTTCTTGGGACCTTGTTCCGATTACTGCCCTTCTCGTTTGAATGTTCTTGAGTCTTCTGATTCAAGTAATGTAGATTGCAATAACCGTAATTGAAGAGCTTGTTTCCAAATGAAATATGTTCTTAACCTATTCTTTTATCCCTCGCAAATAACAAAAGAATATACTTTTACATGTTTATTGGTGCCATTTTCCATTAATAATGGAAGAAAAATGATTTTAAAAAAATTGTACTCGAGTTGCATTGATAACGAGCTCTTCGACCGTGATCTGTTATGTGTGTATCTGCAATAATTGATGCGTGTACCATATGTGAGCATTCGCAAGAGGTTATCTACATAAAACAAAATTTCGAAATTTTGTTAAAAAAATTTTAGCTTAAAAGCATGAAGCCGTTGACGGCTGATTTTTTGTTAGATATTATTTAATATACGATCGCTGGATGGAAAATGCTAAATGCACGTGTATGGTACAATAGATACGTGGACAATCAAATAAATTTTTTTCACTCATTCGGCCGAGAACTTGAAGTTGTTTTGTTGCAAGTAGCTCGCCGAGATGAGATGCCAAAAACGAATTACGGTCGTGCGCCGCCAATCTCGATAAGCAGCGATATGAAAATTCCAAGTGCTCTTACATCGAGATAATTTTTACGTTGTACTGTAATTGAAATTTATTAATCACAAAATTGGTTAACGTGTATTACGTGATGTATTTTTGCGAGAAATATAAGTCTATTTACTATGCCCGTGTACTTTGAGTTATTACCTTTGCACGATTTGTATAAAAAATATTTTAAAAAATATATGTACACACAAGAATTCTGCGAACACATGAATATCATATAGATGAATGGCGAAAAACTAAAGTGTACTATTTTTGTGTGTGTGTATCATGTATAATAACAAGTTGTAACGTTGCAACCAATCCTTAAAAGACACGCCGTCCACGGTCGTTTCGTCGAGTGCCATCGCTTTTTGTACGTCTTGGTTTGTCCTAAAAAATAATTATAATTAATACGACTGCATCAAATTATTTCTACAAATTAACTTACCAAGCACTTAGGACTGCGTTGAAGTGTTTGATCTCTTCTTGTGTCTGATCGCAAACGACTTTGGTGAGGTTCAGCATTTCCAGACTATTATAATAACATTTTTCTCGTGGCGACATTAACTTATCTGTGCACGCAATCTCTGTTGAAGTGGAATTGTGTAGCTTCGTGTAAACTGTATTGGCAGTCACGTTTTTATAACATTCTAGGAGAGAATATATTGGTATTTGTATTGTTGGGAAATAAGGCTTGATCCTCGAGTATTGCGGATTGACGGTCATGATAAAGGCTTTGTCGAGACCACAGACTGCGTGTCTATAAGAAAATTTGTATGATAGTTCTACAATATTAACAAAAAATTTCACATAAAAAGATTGCTAAACCTGTACAGTCCCACATCTCCCTTCAATATTAATTTTCGTAAAGCGTTGAAATCTAAGATATTGTAAAACATGTCCAATTCGATATCCAACGCATTATTCACACAATTTGCATCATAATTGTCGGCCTGTAAGACTACTATTCTCTGCAATTCGTATTGTAGCTTCTCTTTTTCTTTACACATGAGCGTCGGCGTAGAGTTTAAAATTGCTATGGATTGCTGAATGTCCTTTATATATTTGTCCTACAATGCTTGATATCAGTATCGAGAGAATGTACAGAATGAAATATGTTAATACATACTATCTGTGCGTCAACTGTCTCTACGTCAGCCGTTAATCGAGCTATGTCGAGATTGAGCAAAGAATTCTCCTGGATAATGTTCCTCAATTTCTGAATTTCGTTTTGCAAATATGTTTGATCGACTTTTAATTTTTTCACCTCCAGCTTTAAAGCTAACCATGCGCTCACATTTTCATGAGATAACGACTGTAAGACAAAGTATGTATTAACTGTTTCTCATGTTCCTCACTAATTATAATTTCTTTTTTTATAATTTAATGTCTTAAAATATTTTAATTTTCTACCTCTATTAAATCTATAAATTCCATCAAACGTTGTTGGTACATATTAATTTTAGCATTAGACAACATGCGTTTTGATATCATGCATATATATTGACCAGATGCTCTTGCAATACCAATATCTATACTTTCGCCTATTATATTTGAATTGTCAAAGTCATTCTTGGTTTCCAATTTCGTTAATGTGTTCAAATCTTGCGATAGCATTTGATACAAGTGTGTCCATAGTGTGTGTACATCAATATTACTAAGAGAGTTTGATACCTTCGCCCATATCTGTTATTGGAAAATGTTATTCTCAGTATGATTTTATATATGAATATGATTTTATATAATAGTCTGTAAAAGAAATTGACTTGTTTCTTATCTGTGGTTGTATGACGCAGATCTGCTATTATATCCAAATTCTCCCTTAATCTCTGTTGATCTATATCCTTAGAAGTACTTGGCATTAAATGCAGACATACTTGTCTCATGTCACCACAATCTTTCACTTGCTTGCTGGTTTCGCTGTGTTTTAGTTTGAGCAAATTCTTTCTCTTACCAATTAGCGAACACTTACTCTTTATGTCCTTTAATTGTTGCACTAACAATTTTATGAAATTTATTAAAATTACATCAAAATATCCTTGAGATTAATGCATGTTTCATCTTACCTTTTTGCCTAACAATATGATCCTGTTCTTCATATTCTTCTTCCAGTGTGGATATCTGTTGCTTCAGTGCATTATTTTTGTCTTTCAATTGATTGAAATTCCTCACAGATGAAATTGCAGAATCAGTTAATCCATGCTTCAGTTTGCACAGTAAAATATTCTTTCTTATTTTATGTGCTTCAGCTATAGGGAACGTAGAATTGGAAATGTCCTCCCAGAGGAGCTCCAGTACTCCTTTGCATAATCTGATGAATAAGAAGAGTTAAGCAAGACGATAAATAGGATGAGATCCAATAAACAAATATATATAATGAACAAACATTTTCTTCACTGATTCATTGTATGCTGTTGGTGGACATTCAAGCTGGCGAATCCACGCAAAATTATCTGCAATCTCATTCATGATTCTGTTTATGGATAAGAAAATACAATGAATCTATAAATGTTACAATGATTTAACCTTAACATAATAATTTTTACCTAACAGTGAAAAATGTATTAGAAAAGCTATAAAAATATTTAAAACAAATAAAAGTAGAAAAGATTCTTAGATTATGAAAGCAGAAAGTTTTCTAATTTGCAAAAATTATAATCTTGTAAGTATTTTGATTTCATGCAATATATATTTCTTTAACAATATGTAAATAAGCGAAGTAAGTCCTTCATTCATAAAATTTAAATCCATCTTATTAAAATTAAATGCATATTTACATATACACAGGATGAAGCGCAAAAGAAAAAAAGCAAAACTATTTATACCGACGAGTTTTCTTGTCATTTAATCTCAATTGACAGCGCTCGTAGACAACATGTTGTTTTCCCTCGTATGATCCGATGATCATAACATGTTCAAACTCTTTCCATTCTTGAATCCGTTTATTTTACTTGCACTTTCAACCTCGAGCACTTTTCGCGCCTGAAATGAGATGGACGTATATTCAGTTACTGGCGAGAAAGAGAATAAGGAAGCCTGAGTGTAGAAGCAGCTCTGGTAGAAGGTGCAAGTGAAACTAGGGAGAAAAGTAATAAAAGTACAAGAGTGGCGCCTTTTAAATGTTCAAAATGTGAACTACGTAGCTATATCAACTTATCATCAGTCTTGGAAAATGGATGCGTATACCAGAGAGAAACCTGAGAGAGGACATAACGACCTAAAACCTGTAACCACAAAATACTGCCGCGCACTACTGCCCACTGCAAAAGTGGATGTGAACTACATGCCAGATCCACTATTCTGAGGATAACGCATATACTTTTCAAGACTGATGGTAAGTAGATATTCGCGGTTCGTATAATCGTATTCGCGCTACATAAAATGTGGATCAGAATAAATATTCCTCCCTGCAACTACATATATGTATGCTTACTTCCATGCGCGTGATGTTTATTATTAAGCTTAAAAGTATTAACATTAAAGATGTATATTACACCCATTTTTTTTACAAATATGTTAAAATATATCGCGCGTGTTTATATTTTAAATAAGTTATATATACATATATATGATCCCGGCAATTAATTCGCATTTAGAGATTTCAACATTACAGAGCTGCTTTGTGAAGTTGGCACCTTAAATGCGAATATTGGTAAAATCATTATTGCATTCGTTTGTCCAC